>NC_135817.1:18368564-18540505 GCF_964213995.1 Mustelus asterias | reverse complement strand
GGGAAGAGGGGAGTCAGGGAAGGGGGTTTTCATGGAAAGGGGGAGTCTGGGAAGGAGTGGATTCGGGGAAGGGGGAGTCGGGGAATGGGAGGGTAGTCTGCGAAGGGGGTGAGTTAGGGAGTGGGGGGTGTCGGGGAACAGGGGGATTAGGGGAATGGGGGGAGTAGGGGAATGGGGGGAGTCGGGGAATGGGGGGAGTCGGGGAATGGGGGAGTCGCGGAATGGGGGGAATGGGGGGATTCGGGGAATGGGGGAAGTCGGGGAATGGGGGAATGGGGGGAGTAGGGGAATGGGGGGAGTCGGGGAATGGGGGGGAGTCGGGAAATGGGGGGAGTCGGGGAATGGGGGAGTCGCGGAATGGGGGGAATGTGGGGATTCGGGGAATGGGGGAAGTCGGGGAATGGGGGAATCGGGGAATGGGGGGAGTCGGGGAAGGGGTGGAGTCGGGGAAGGGGTGGAGTCAGAGAATGGGGGGAGTCGGGGATGGGGGGAATCAGGGATGGGGGGAGCCGGGGATCGGGGGGGGAGTTGGGGGATGGGGGAGTGGGGAATGGGGAGAGTGGGGGATAAGGGGAGTCGGGGATCGGGGAGAGTTGGAGATGGGGGAGTCGTGGTATGGGGGGGAGTTGGGGATTGGGGGATTCGGCGAATGGGGGGAGTCGGGGAATCGGGGGAGTAGGGGGGTGGGGGGAGTCGGGGAATGTGGGGAGTCGGGGATGGGGGCAGTCGGACTAGGGGGGCAGTCAGGGAAGGGGGGAAGCAGGGAAGAGGGGAGTCAGGGAAGGGGGAGTCAGGGAAAGAGGGAGTCTGGGAAGGGGTGGATTCGGGGAAGGGGGGTCGGTGAATGGGGGGGTGGTCTGCGAAGGGGGGGAGATAGGGTGTGGGGTGTGTCGGGGAACGGGGGGTGTTGGGGAATGGGGCTGAGTCGGGGAATGGCGGGGGAGTCGTGGAATGGGGGTGTCGGAGATGGGTTGGAGTCGGGGAATGGGGGGAGTCGGGGAATGGTGGGAGTCGGGGAATGGGGGAAAGTAGGAGAATGGGGGGAGTCGGGGAATGGGGGATCAGGGATGGTGGGAGGCAGAGAATGGGGGGGAGTAGGGGAATGGGAGGAGTTGGGGAATGGGGGGCGTCGGGGAATGGGGGTTTCGGGGAATGGGGGGAGTCGCAGAATGGGGGGATTCGGGGAATGGGGGGATTCGGGGAATGGGGAAGTCGGGGAATGGGGGAGTCGGGGAATGTGGGGAGTCGGGGGATGGGGGTAGTCGGGGGATGGGGGTAGTCGGGGGAGGGGGGGAGTCGGGGATGTGGGGAGCCGGGGATGGGGGGAGTCGGGGATGGGGGGAGCCGGAGAAGGAGGGGAAGTCGGTGAAGGGGGGTTGTAGGGGAAGGGGGGAGACGGGGAAGGGGGGCAGTCGAGGAAGGGGGCAGTTGGGGAAGGGGGGGAGTCAGGGAAGGGGTGCGAGTCGGGAGTCAGGGGAGGGGGAGACGGGAGTCAGAGAAGGGGGGAGTCTGGGAAGGGTGGGTGTCGGGGAAGGGTGGGTGTCGGGGAAGGGTGGGAGTCGGGGAAGGGGGGAGTTGGGGAAGGGGGAGACGGGGAAAGGGGAATTGGGGAAGGGTGGGAGTCGGCGAAGGGAGGAGTCAGGGAAGTGGGGAGACGGGAAAGAGGGGAGTCTGGGAATGGGGAGACGGGCAAGGGGGGGGTCTAGGAAGAGGGGAATCGGGGAAGGGGGGAGTCGGGGAAGATGGGAGTCGGGGAATGGGGGTGTCAGGGAATGTGGGGTGTCAGGGATGGGGGGAGCCGGGGGATGGTGGGAGTCGGGGAATGGGGGGGAGTAGGGGAATGGGGGGATTTGGGGAATGGGGTAGTCGGGGATGGGGGGAGTTGGGGGGTGGGGGAGTCGGGGAATGGGGGGAGTCGGGGATGGGGGAAGTCAGGGAATGGGGGTAGTTGGGGATGGGGGGTGTCGGAGTGGGGGGGAGGTCGGGGAATGGGGGGAGTCGAGGATGGGGGAGTCGGGGAATGGGCGGAGTTGGGGATGGGGGGAGTCAGAGTGGGATTGGGCAGGTCGGGGAAGGGGTGGATTCGGGGAAGGGGGAGTCGGGGAATGGGGGGTAGTCTGCGAAAGGGGGGAGTTAGGGAGTGGGGGGTGTCGGGGATGCGGGGAGTCGGGGGATGGGGTTGTCGGGGGATGGGGGAGTCGGGGGATGGGGGAGTCGTGGTATGGGGGGGAGTCGGGTATGGGGGGAGTCGGGGTATGGGGGGTGTCGGGGAAGGGGGGGCAGTCTGGGAAGGGGGGAATCGGGTAAGGTGGGAGTCAGGGATTGGGGGTGCCGGAGAATGGGGGTGTCGGGGAATGGGGCTGTCGGGGAATCGGGAGGAGTCGGGGAATTGGGTGGAGGCAGGGATTGGGAGAGTCGGGGATTGGGGGAGTCGGGGATGGCGGGAGTCGGGGATGGGGGGAGTTGGGCATGGGGGGAGTCGGGATGGGGGGTGTCGGGGAGCGTGGGGGAGTCGGGGAATGAGGGGAAGTCGGGGAATGTGGGGAGTCGGGGAATGTGGGGAGTCGGGGAATGTGGGGAGTCAAGGAATGTGGGGAGTCAAGGAATGTGGGGAGTCAGGGATGGGGAGTCGGGGATGGCGGGAGTCGGGGGATGGGGGGAGTTGGGCATGGGGGGAGTCGGGATGGGGGGTGTCGGGGAGCGTGTGGGAGTCGGGGAATGAGGGGAAGTCGGGGAATGTGGGGAGTCGGGGAATGTGGGGAGTCGGGGAATGTGGGGAGTCGAGGAATGTGGGGAGTCAGGGATGGGGAGTCGGGGATGGCGGGAGTCGGGGGATGGGGGTAGTCGGGGGATGGGGGTAGTCGGGGGATGGGGGGAGTCGGGGATGTGGTGAGTTGGGGATGTGGGGAGTCGGGGATGGGGGGAGTCGGAGAAGGAGGGGAAGTCGGTGAATGGGGGTTGTCGGGGAAGTTGGGGAGACGGGGAAGGGGGGCAGTCGAGGAAGGGGGCAGTCGTGGAAGGGGGGGAGTCAGGGAAGGGGGGCGAGTCGGGAGTCAGGGGAGGGGGAGACGGGAGTCAGAGAAGGGGGGAGTCTGGGAAGGGTGGGAGTCGGGGAAGGGTGGGAGTCGGGGAAGGGGGGAGTGGGGGAAGGGGGGAGATGGGGAAGGAGGAATTGGGGAAGGGTGGGAGTCGGCGAAGGGAGGAGTCAGGGAAGTGGGGAGACGGGGAAGAGGGGAGTCTGGGAATGGGGGAGACGGGCAAGGGGGGGTCTAGGAAGGGGGGAATCGGGGAAGGGGGGAGTCGGGGAAGATGGGAGTCGGGGAATGGGGGTGTCAGGGAATGTGGGGTGTCGGGTATGGGGGGAGTCGGGGGATGGTGGGAGTCGGGGAATGGGGGGGCGTAGGGGAATGGGGGAGTCGGGGAATGGGGGATGTCGGGGAATGGGGAGTTGTGGGATGGGGGAGTCGGGGAATGGGGGAGTCGGGGAATGGGGGGAGTCGGGGAATGGGGGGAGTCGGGGAATGGGGGGAGTCGGGGAATGGGGTTTTGGGGGATGGGGGGAGTCGGGGAATGGGGGGAGTCGGGGAATGGGGGGGAGGCGGGGAATGGGGGGAGTCGGGGAATGGGGGGAGTCGGGGAATGTGGGGAGTCGGGGAATGTGGGGAGTCGGGGAATGTGGGGAGTCGGGGAATGTGGGGAGTCGAGGAATGTGGGGAGTCAGGGATGGGGGAGTCGGGGATGGGGGGAGTCGGGGGACGGGGGGAGTCGGGGATGGGCGGGAGTCGGGGATGGGGGAGTCGGGGATGGGGGGAGTCGGGGATGGGGGGAGTCGGAGAAGGAGGGGAAGTCGGTGAAGGGGGGTTGTAGGGGAAGGGGGGGAGACGGGGAAGGGGGGCAGTCGAGGAAGGGGGCAGTCGGGGAAAGGGGGGAGTCAGGGAAGGGGGGCGAGTCGGGAGTCAGGGGAGGGGGAGACGGGAGTCAGGGAAGGGGGTAGTCTGGGAAGGGTGGGAGTCGGGGAAGGGTGGGAGTCGGGGAAGGGGGGAGTTGGGGAAGGGGGGAGATGGGGAAGGGGGAATTGGGGAAGAGTGGGAGTCGGCGAAGGGAGGAGTCAGGGAAGTGGGGAGACGGGGAAGAGAGGAGTCTGGGAATGGGGGAGACGGGCAAGGGGGGGTCTAGGAAGGGGGGAATCGGGGAAGGGGGAGTCGGGGAAGATGGGAGTCGGGGAATGGGGGTGTCAGGGAATGTGGGGTGTCGGGATGAAGGGGAGTCGGGGGATGGTGGGAGTCGGTGGTGCCGACTTTTGAGAAAGTGACCAAGGAGGTGGATGGGGGCAAGGCAGTGGACGTGGTATATATGGATTTTAGTAAGGCGTTTGATAAGGTTCACCATGGTAGGCTTCTGCAGAAAATGCAGATGTATGGGATTGGGGGTGATCTAGGAAATTGGATCAGGAATTGGCTAGCGGATAGGAAACAGAGGGTGGTGGTTGATAGTAAATATTCATCATGGAGTGCGGTTACAAGTGGTGTACCTCAGGGATCTGTTTTGGGGCCACTGCTGTTTGTAATATTTATTAATGATCTGGATGAGGGTATAGTTGGGTGGATTAGCAAATTTGCTGATGACACCAAAGTCGGTGGTGTGGTAGACAGTGAGGAAGGGTGTCGTAGTTTGCAGGAAGACTTAGACAGGTTGCAAAGTTGGGCCGAGAGGTGGCGGATGGAGTTTAATGCGGAGAAGTGTGAGGTAATTCACTTTGGTAGGAATAACAGATGTGTTGAGTATAGGGCTAACGGGAGGACTTTGAATAGTGTGGAGGAGCAGAGGGATCTAGGTGTATGTGTGCATAGATCCCTGAAAGTTGGGAATCAAGTAGATAAGGTTGTTAAGAAGGCATATGGTGTCTTGGCGTTTATTGGTAGGGGGATTGAATTTAGGAGTCGTAGCGTTATGTTGCAACTGTACACAACTCTGGTGCGGCCGCACTTGGAGTACTGTGTGCAGTTCTGGTCCCCACATTACAGGAAGGATGTGGAGGCTTTGGAGAGGGTGCAGAGGAGGTTTACCAGGATGTTGCCTGGTATGGAGGGGAGATCCTATGAGGAGAGGCTGAGGGATTTGGGATTGTTTTCGCTGGAAAGGCGGCGGCTAAGAGGGGATCTTATTGAAACATATAAGATGATTAGAGGTTTAGATAGGGTGGATAGTGATAGCCTTTTTCCTCTGATGGAGAAATCCAGCACGAGGGGGCATGGCTTTAAATTGAGGGGGGGTAGTTATAGAACCGATGTCAGGGGTAGGTTCTTTACCCAGAGGGTGGTGAGGGATTGGAATGCCCTGCCAGCATCAGTAGTAAATGCGCCTAGTTTGGGGGCGTTTAAGAGATCCGTAGATAGGTTCATGGACGAAAAGAAATTGGTTTAGGTTGGAGGGTCACAGTTTTTTTTTTAACTGGTCGGTGCAACATCGTGGGCCGAAGGGCCTGTTCTGCGCTGTAATGTTCTATGTTCTATGAATGGGGCTGTCGGGGAATCGGGGGGAGTCGGGGAATTGGGTGGAGGCGGGGATTGGGAGAGTCGGGGATTGGGGGAGTCGGGGATGGCGGGAGTCGGGGATGGGGGTAGTCGGGCATGGGGGGAGTCGGGATGGGGGGTGTCGGGGAGTGTGGCGGAGTCGGGGAATGGGGGGAAGTCAGGGAATGTGGGGAGTCGGGGAATGTGGGGAGTCGGGGAATGTGGGGAGTTGGGGAATGTGGGGAGTCGAGGAATGTGGGGAGTCAGGGATGGGGGTGTCGGGGATGGGGGGAGTCGGGGGATGGGGGTTGTAGGGGAAGTTGGGGAGACGGGGAAGGGGGGCAGTCGAGGAAGGGGGCAGTCGGGGAAGGGGGGGAGTCAGGGAAGGGGTGCGAGTCGGGAGTCAGGGGAGGGGGAGACGGGAGTCAGAGAAGGGGGGAGTCTGGGAAGGGTGGGAGTCGGGGAAGGGTGGGAGTCGGGGAAGGGGGGAGTTGGGGAAGGGGGGAGATGGGGAAGGGGGAATTGGGGAAGGATGGGAGTCGGTGAAGGGAGGAGTCAGGGAAGTAGGGAGACGGGGAAGAGGGGAGTCTGGGAATGGGGGAGACGGGCAAGGGGGGGTCTAGGAAGGGGGGAATCGGGGAAGGGGGGAGTCGGGGAATGGGGGGAGTCGGGGAATGTGGGGAGTCGGGGAATGTGGGGAGTCGGGGAATGTGGGGAGTCGGGGAATGTGGGGAGTCGAGGAATGTGGGGAGTCAGGGATGGGGGAGTCGGGGATGGGGGGAGTCGGGGGACGGGGGGAGTCGGGGGACGGGGGGAGTCGGGGATGGGCGGGAGTCGGGGATGGGGGAGTCGGGGATGGGGGGAGTCGGGGATGGGGGGAGTCGGAGAAGGAGGGGAAGTCGGTGAAGGGGGGTTGTAGGGGAAGGGGGGGAGACGGGGAAGGGGGGCAGTTGAGGAAGGGGGCAGTCGGGGAAAGGGGGGAGTCAGGGAAGGGGGGCGAGTCGGGAGTCAGGGGAGGGGGAGACGGGAGTCAGGGAAGGGGGTAGTCTGGGAAGGGTGGGAGTCGGGGAAGGGTGGGAGTCGGGGAAGGGGGGAGTTGGGGAAGGGGGGAGATGGGGAAGGGGGAATTGGGGAAGAGTGGGAGTCGGCGAAGGGAGGAGTCAGGGAAGTGGGGAGACGGGGAAGAGAGGAGTCTGGGAATGGGGGAGACGGGCAAGTGGGGGTCTAGGAAGGGGGGAATCGGGGAAGGGGGAGTCGGGGGATGGTGGGAGTCGGGGAATGGGGCTGTCGGGGAATCGGGGGGAGTCGGGGAATTGGGTGGAGGCGGGGATTGGGAGAGTCGGGGATTGGGGGAGTCGGGGATGGCGGGAGTCGGGGATGGGGGTAGTCGGGGATGGGGGGAGTCGGGATGGGGGGTGTCGGGGAGTGTGGCGGAGTCGGGAAATGGGGGGAAGTCAGGGAATGTGGGGAGTCGGGGAATGTGGGGAGTCGGGGAATGTGGGGAGTCGGGGAATGTGGGGAGTCGAGGAATGTTGGGAGTCAGGGATGGGGGTGTCGGGGATGGGGGGAGTCGGGGGATGGGGGTTGTAGGGGAAGTTGGGGAGACGGGGAAGGGGGGCAGTCGAGGAAGGGGGCAGTCGGGGAAGGGGGGGAGTCAGGGAAGGGGTGCGAGTCGGGAGTCAGGGGAGGGGGAGACGGGAGTCAGAGAAGGGGGGAGTCTGGGAAGGGTGGGAGTCGGGGAAGGGTGGGAGTCGGGGAAGGGGGGAGTTGGGGAAGGGGGGAGATGGGGAAGGGGGAATTGGGGAAGGGTGGGAGTCGGTGAAGGGAGGAGTCAGGGAAGTAGGGAGACGGGGAAGAGGGGAGTCTGGGAATGGGGGAGACGGGCAAGGGGGGGTCTAGGAAGGGGGGAATCGGGGAAGGGGGGAGTCGGGGAATGGGGGGAGTCGGGGAATGGGGGGGAGACGGGGAATGGGGGGAGTCGGGGAATGGGGGGAATCGGGGAATGTGGGGAGTCGGGGAATGTGGGGAGTCGGGGAATGTGGGGAGTCGGGGAATGTGGGGAGTCGGGGAATGTGGGGAGTCGAGGAATGTGGGGAGTCAGGGATGGGGGAGTCGGGGATGGGGGGAGTCGGGCGATGGGAGTTGTCGGGGGATGGTGGGAGTCGGGGATGGGGGAGTCGGGGGACGGGGGGAGTCGGCGATGGGGGGGAGTCGGGGATGGGGGAGTCGGGGATGGGGGAGTCGGGGATGGGGGGAGTCGGGGATGGGGGGAGTCGGAGAAAGAGGGGAAGTCGGTGAAGGGGGGTTGTAGGGGAAGGGGGGGAGACGGGGAAGGGGGGCAGTCGAGGAAGGGGGCAGTCGGGGAAGGGGGGGAGTCAGGGAAGGGGGGCGAGTCGGGAGTCAGGGGAGGGGGAGACGGGAGTCAGGGAAGGGGGTAGTCTGGGAAGGGTGGGAGTCGGGGAAGGGTGGGAGTCGGGGAAGGGGGGAGTTGGGGAAGGGGGGAGATGGGGAAGGAGGAATTGGGGAAGAGTGGGAGTCGGCGAAGGGAGGAGTCAGGGAAGTGGGGAGACGGGGAAGAGAGGAGTCTGGGAATGGGGGAGACGGGCAAGGGGGGGTCTAGGAAGGGGGGAATCGGGGAAGGGGGAGTCGGGGAAGATGGGAGTCGGGGAATGGGGGTGTCAGGGAATGTGGGGTGTCGGGGATGAAGGCGAGTCGGGGGATGGTGGGAGTCGGGGAATGGGGCTGTCGGGGAATCGGGGAGAGTCGGGGAATTGGGTGGAGGCGGGGATTGGGAGAGTCGGGGATTGGGGGAGTCGGGGATGGCGGGAGTCGGGGATGGGGGTAGTCGGGCATGGGGGGAGTCGGGATGGGGGGTGTCGGGGAGTGTGGCGGAGTCGGGGAATGGGGGGAAGTCAGGGAATGTGGGGAGTCGGGGAATGTGGGGAGTCGGGGAATGTGGGGAGTTGGGGAATGTGGGGAGTCGAGGAATGTGGGGAGTCAGGGATGGGGGTGTCGGGGATGGGGGGAGTCGGGGGATGGGGGTTGTAGGGGAAGTTGGGGAGACGGGGGATGGGGACGTCAGGGGATGGGGGGAGTCGGGGATGGGGGGGAGTCGGGGATGGGGGAGTCGGGGATGGGGGGAGTCGGGGATGGGGGGAGTCGGAGAAGGAGGGGAAGTCGGTGAAGGGGGGTTGTAGGGGAAGGGGGGAGATGGGGAAGGGGGGCAGTCGAGGAAGGGGGCAGTCGGGGAAGGGGGGGAGTCAGGGAAGGGGGGCGAGTCGGGAGTCAGGGTAGCGGGAGACGGGAGTCAGGGAAAGGGGTAGTCTGGGAAGGGTGGGAGTCGGGGAAGGGTGGGAGTCGGGGAAGGGGGGAGTTGGGGAAGGGGGGAGACGGGGAAGGGGGAATTGGGGAAGGGTGGGAGTCGGCGAAGGGAGGAGTCAGGGAAGTGGGGAGACGGGGAAGAGAGGAGTCTGGGAATGGGGGAGACGGGCAAGGGGGGGTCTAGGAAGGGGGGAATCGGGGAAGGGGGGAGTCGGGGAAGATGGGAGTCGGGGAATGGGGGTGTCAGAGAATGTGGGGTGTCGGGGATGAAGGGGAGTCGGGGGATGGTGGGAGTCAGGGAATGGGGCGGGGAGTAGGGGAATGGGGGGAGTCGGGAATGGGGGTAGTCGGGGAATGGGCGGAGTTGGGGATGGGGGGAGTCGGAGTGGGATTGGGCAGGTCGGGGAGGGGTGGATTCGGGGATAGAACATAGAACATAGAACATTACAGCGCAGAACAGGCCCTTCGGCCCACGATGTTGCACCGACCAGTTAAAAAAAAACTGTGACCCTCCAACCTAAACCAATTTCTTTTCGTCCATGAACCTATCTACGGATCTCTTAAACGCCCCCAAACTAGGCGCATTTACTACTGATGCTGGCAGGGCATTCCAATCCCTCACCACCCTCTGGGTAAAGAACCTACCCCTGACATCGGTTCTATAACTACCCCCCCTCAATTTAAAGCCATGCCCCCTCGTGCTGGATTTCTCCATCAGAGGAAAAAGGCTATCACTATCCACCCTATCTAAACCTCTAATCATCTTATATGTTTCAATAAGATCCCCTCTTAGCCGCCGCCTTTCCAGCGAAAACAATCCCAAATCCCTCAGCCTCTCCTCATAGGATCTCCCCTCCATACCAGGCAACATCCTGGTAAACCTCCTCTGCACCCTCTCCAAAGCCTCCACATCCTTCCTGTAATGTGGGGACCAGAACTGCACACAGTACTCCAAGTGCGGCCGCACCAGAGTTGTGTACAGTTGCAACATAACGCTACGACTCCTAAATTCAATCCCCCTACCAATAAACGCCAAGACACCATATGCCTTCTTAACAACCTTATCTACTTGATTCCCAACTTTCAGGGATCTATGCACACATACACCTAGATCCCTCTGCTCCTCCACACTATTCAAAGTCCTCCCGTTAGCCCTATACTCAACACATCTGTTATTCCTACCAAAGTGAATTACCTCACACTTCTCCGCATTAAACTCCATCCGCCACCTCTCGGCCCAACTTTGCAACCTGTCTAAGTCTTCCTGCAAACTACGACACCCTTCCTCACTGTCTACCACACCACCGACTTTGGTGTCATCAGCAAATTTGCTAATCCACCCAACTATACCCTCATCCAGATCATTAATAAATATTACAAACAGCAGTGGCCCCAAAACAGATCCCTGAGGTACACCACTTGTAACCGGATGGGGGAGTCGGGGTATGGGGGCTAGTCTGCGAAGGGGGGGAGTAAGGGAGTGGGGGGTGTCGGGGATGGGGGGAGTCGTGGTATGGGGGAGTCGGGTATGGGGGGGAGTCGGGGTATGGGGGGTGTCGGTGAAGGGGCAGGGGTAGGGGAAGGGGTGGAGTCGGGGAAGGGTGGAGTCGGGGAAGGTGTGGAGTCGGGGAAGGGGTGGTGTCGGGGAAGGGGTGGAGTCGGGGAAGGGGTGGAGTCGGGGAAGGGGTGGAGTCGGGGAAGGGGTGGAGTCGGGGAAGGGGTGGAGTCGGGGAAGGGGTGGTGTCGGGGAAGGGGTGGAGTCGGGAAAGGGGTGGAGTCGGGGAAGGGGTGAGTCGGGGAAGGGGTGGAGTCGGGGATGGGGGGAGTCGGGGTATGGGGGGAGTCATGGTATGGGGGGAGTCGGGTATGGGGGGAGTCGGGGTATGGGGGGTGTCGGGGAAGGGGTAGGGGAAGGGGTGGAGTCGGGGAAGGGGTGGAGTCGGGGAAGGGGGGCAGTCTGGGAAGGGTGGAATCGGGTAAGGTGGGAGTCAGGGAATGGGGGTGCCGGAGAATGGGGGTGTCGGGGAATGGGGCTGTTGGGGAATCGGGAGGAGTCGGGGAATTGGGTGGAGTCGGGGATTGGGGGAGTCGGAGATTGGGGGAGTCGGGGTTGGGGGGAGTCGGGGATGGGGGGATTCGGACATGGGGGGAGTCGGGCATGGGAGGAGTCGGGATGGGGTGTGTCGGGGAATGGGGGGGAGTCGGGGAATGGAGGGGAGTCGGGGAATGGGGGGGGAGTCGGGGAATGGGGGGAGTCGGGGAATGGGGGGAGTCGGGGAATGTGGGGAGTCGGGCAATGTGGGGAGTCGGGCAATGTGGGGAGTCGGGGAATGTGGGGAGTCGAGGAATGTGGGGATACAGGAATGGGGGAGTCGGGGATGGGGGGAGTCGGGGGATGGGGTAGTCGGGGGATGGGGGAGTCGGGGGATGGGTGGAGTCGGGGGATGGGGGAGTCGTGGTATGGGGGGGAGTCGGGTATGGGTGGGAGTCGGGGTATGGGGGGTGTCGGGGAATGGGGGTGTCGGGGAATGGGGCTGTCGGGGTATCGGGAGGAGTCGGGGAAATGGGTGGAGGCGGGGATTGGGAGAGTCGGGGATTGGGGGAGTCGGGGATGGCGGGAGTCGGGGATGGGGGGAGTTGGGCATGGGGGGAGTCAGGATGGGGGGTGTCGGGGAGTGTGGCGGAGTCGGGGAATGGGGGGAAGTCAGGGAATGTGGGGAGTTGGGGAATGTGGGGAGTCGGGGAATGTGGGGAGTCGGGGAATGTCGGGAGTCGGGGAATGTGGGCAGTCGAGGAATGTGGGGAGTTGGGGAATGTGGGGAGTCGGGGAATGTGGGGAGTCGAGGAATGTGGGGAGTCAGGGATGGGGGTGTCGGGGATGGGGGGAGTCGGGGGATGGGGGTAGTCGGGGGATGGGGGTAGTCGGGGGATGGGGGGAGTCGGGGATGTGGTGAGTTGGGGATGTGGGGAGTCGGGGATGGGGGGAGTCGGAGGAGGGGAAGTCGGTGACGGGGGGTTGTAGGGGAAGTTGGGGAGATGGGGAAGGGGGCAGTTGAGGAAGGGGGCAGTCGGGGAAGGGGGGGAGTCAGGGAAGGGGGGGCGAGTCGGGAGTCGGGGGAGGGAGAGACGGGAGTCAGAGAAGGGGGGAGTCTGGGAAGCGTGGGAGTCAGGGAAGGGTGGGAGTCGGGGAAGGGGGGAGTTGGGGAAGGGGGGAGACGGGGAAGGGGGAATTGGGGAAGGGTGGGAGTCGGCAAAGGGAGGAGTCAGGGAAGTGGGGAGACGGGGAAGAGGGGAGTCTGGGAATGGGGGAGACGGGCAAGGGGGGGTCAAGGAAGGGGGGAATCGGGGAAGGGGGGAGTCGGGGAAGATGGGAGTCGGGGAATGGGGGTGTCAGGGAATGTGGGGTGTCGGGGATGGGGGGAGGCGGGGGATGGTGGGAGTCGGGGAATGGGGGGGCGTAGGGGAATGGGGGAGTCGGGGAATGGGGGTAGTCGGGGAATGGGGGAGTTGGGGGAGTCGGGGAATGGGGGGAGTCGGGGAATGGGGGGGTGTCGGGGAATGGGGGGGTGTCGGGGAATGGGTGAGTCGGGGAATGGGGGAGTCAGGGAATGGGGGGGTGTCAGGGAATGGGAGGAGTTGGGGAAGGCGGGAACCAGGGAAGGGGCAGTCAGATAGGGGGGCAGTCAGGGATGGGGGAGTCGGGGAGGGTGGAGTCCAAGAGGTGGGAATCGGGGAAGGGGGGCAGGGAGGGGGGAGTCAGGGAGGAGGGTGTTGAGGGGGGAGGGAGTTGGAGAGAGGGGGCAATGAGGGGATAATGGAGGATGGTGGGGAGGGGGCAGGTGGTGTGTCTCCAATCCCCAAATCTTAAATTCCCACCATCCAGCGCCATTTTGAGAGCTGTGCGCGGCAGAACCCATGCGCAGCGAGTGCAGCCAATCCAGGGTCACAGTCCCACCCTCATTCACTCCGATTGGTTGGACGACCTGGCGCTGAAAGTCCTTCAGTCCCTCCCGCTCAATGTGGGTAATTGCTACCCTTAGCATCCGTGTGCAAAGTGTTTCCTGAACCAGTGTGAATCCAGAATAGATATTCCCACCATTCTCTCTGCTTCTCATTGACACTATAAAAATGGCGGCTGTTAATCTGGGTTTCAAACCGCCGTCCTGCTTGATTCCGGTCAGGTCGGTGCTTATTGCTCTTTCTCGGCCTCCACTCGATGTCTCTGAAACGTTTCGGAGCCAAAGTGACCATCAGCTGTCACCTACAGTGGTCCAGTTGCGCATGAGCTGCTTTTAAATTTGATGGTATCTGGGAGGAACTTTAAAAAGTTAATTGGGGGAGTCAGTTAGCAGGCAAAGGGATGTCTGGTAAGTGGGATGCTTTCAAAAGTGTGTTAACCACTTTTGAAAGCCACAGTTCAGGCTATTCCTCTTAAAGTGAAGGACAAGGCTGGTAGAAGTAGGGAGCCCTGGATAACTTGATATATTGAGGCTAAGAAGAAGTGATGTGGAAATGCTGATGTTGGACTGGGGTGGGCACAGTAAGCAGTCTCACAACACCAGGTTAAAGTCCAACAGGTATATTTGGTAGCACGAGCTTTTTAAGTGCTGCTCCTTCATCAGGTGAGCAGAGAGTTGGGTTCATAACCATAAAAGACATGCATAGGCAACTGGGATCAAGTGGATCCCTTGAAGAGTATAAGGGGTGCAGGAGTAGAGTTAAGAGATAAATCAGGATGGCAAAAAGGGGTCATGAGATTGTTTAGCAATCCAGAGAGCTTCTACAAATTTAAAGGGCAAAAGTGTAACTAGGGACAGAGTCGGGCCTCAAGGATCAAAAAGGACATCTATGTGCAGATCCACAAGAGATAGGAGAGATTCTAAATGAATATTTCTCATCAGTATTTACTGTTGAGAAAAGCATGGATGTTAGGGAGCTTGGGGAAATAAAGAGTGCTGTCTTGAGGAGTGTCGATATAACAGAGAAGGAGATGCTGGAAGTCTGAAGCGCATCAAAGTAGATCAATGCCTGGGACCTGATGAAGTGTATCCCAGGATATTGTGAGAGGCGAGGGAGGAAATTGCGGGTCCCCAAGCAGAGATATTTGAATCATCAACAGCCACAGGTGAGGTACCTGAAAATTGGAGGGTGGCAAATGTTGTGCCTTTATTTAAAAAGGGCTGCAGGTAAAAACCTGGGAACTACAGGCTGGTGAGCCTCACATCTGTGGTGGGTAAGTTGTTAGATATTCTGAAAGACAGGATCTACCGGCATTTAGAGATGATTAGGGACAGTCAGCATGGCTTTGAGTGGAAAGCCATGTCTCTCAAATTTGATTTGAGTTTTTTGAAGGGGTAAACAAGAAGGTAGATGAAGGCAGTGCAGTTGGTGTTGTCTACATGGACTTTAGCGAGGCAATTGACAAGGTACCAAGGAGCCTTTTTGCATAAGGTTAAAGCTCATGGGATCCAGGGTGAGGTAGCGAAATGGATAAAAAATTGGCTTTGGCAGAAGACAGAGGGTTGTCTTTTGAACTGGAGGCCTGTGACCAGCGGTATGCCTTGGGATTGGTCCTTGGTATTTGTCCTTTTTATATTAGTGATTTGGAAGAGAATTTAGGAGGCATGGTTAATAAGTTTGCAGATGACACCAAGATTGGTGGAATAGTGGACAGTGAAGAAGGTTATCTGGCCGGGTCCAGCGGGGCAGCCAGCCAGGTCCACAGGTTCAATTTGGTGGGAATCATCCTCGCATTTCATGTCCAGTATCTCACGTTATGAGACAACAGGAGGAGGGTATTGTCCATAATTAAATAACAAATGAAATTCCAAATCATATGGCCCACCTTTCTGGTAGACATAATCCAATAATCATTGATATAAATCAGTCAATAATCATCCTGTCATTAACTCCAGCCAAAAGGTGGGTGAGTACATTCTTTAAATACCACCCAGTAGCTAGGGGGCTATGCGTCTGGCAGCCGTAAGCCATAAGTTGAGTATCTTGGACTGGGGAAGAGGTGTGAAAACAGTGTGTATGTGAAGAGCCTACGCTTAACATAGAGAGGCTGGGGACGGACTCTCGGATCTCCTACGGAGTGGAGCAAAAAGCTGTGTGGGTAGAAGGGGAGTTTGCAGAGAAACTACACTTAAAGATAGCAGGGATGGGGACTCGGACACGCCTATGCAGTGGAGTGAAGAGCTACGTAGCGAGAGGAGTGTCAAGGGGCTAGACCGTGCGTACAGGTGGCGGCTGGCTCAGGCACAAGGAACTCACAGGGAGGGGTTCTAGAGCTGGAGAAGGACAAAGCCGTGTGAGAGAACCAGCAGGGAGAGGACCCAGGAGTACAGGTCTCCTGTGAGAGACTTGTGTGAGAGAGAGAGACAGGTTAAATTGTTTAGTCATAGACCAAAGAGGGGAGTAAAGGGTTAAAAGCAGGCATGGACTCTGTGTATTGCAGAGAGAGAGAGAGGATGTAATTGTGCGATTCATGGTCACTTTCAAGAATGAGTATCCAACAGAGATTTGAGCTCTGCCATGTTGGGAAAGGAAAATCAATTTTAAGATGGTATTATGTTACATCTGAAAAGTTGTAAGGAGAGTTAATCATTTCAGCACACAGTAGATTTGATTTTGTATTTGCCTGTGTTGGTTACAGAGGCAAAGTTGTAGAAATAATTAGTTATGCAAATTTTGCTAAACTGGAGAGATTGTCAGTGTAAATGTTTTAATTTCATAAGATATTTAAAAGTGATAAAATATAAATTTAATTTTGGATTAATCTGGATCAAGCTTATTGTTACTTTTGAAAATGTATTCTTAATAGAATTGACAATGAAAAGAAAAATGGAAAGAATTATTCTGGAGTGTTTGAAGTGACGTCAACCGGAACGAACTTACCCCGCCCCTGCTGAAACAAGCAAAGCATTAACTCATTCTGTCCAAGACAGGATGGATCTTTGTGTTATCAGACTTGAAGTAATTTTAAGACATAAAATCAAAAATCTAACAGAAAGGGGAGTTGCATGAGGTAGAATGGGAGTATGTGTTTAATGATGGGAATTATTATACTGCCAGAATGCATTCTATTTAAAATGTGTGACATGGATATGTAAAGTAGTGAATCAACCACAAAACTGGAGGAGTAGTTTTCAACAAAGCACACCTTGTTGTAAATTTTGAATATGAGAAGGTTGAAAATGGCATTAGATGCCAGATGGGCTAAAAGGGAGAGCCCGCCTATAACACTAAAATGACAGATTAATACAATTGGAGATGAGGGGAAATAATTCAGTGAAATAAATGAGAAAGGAAAATGAACAGGATAATAAAAGATACGTTACAGAGGAGGACAGAATCAAAAGTGGAATTCGTTGGATACAAGAGAGCATTTAAAGGGATTCTAGGAAGTAGAACGCAGTTTAGGTGATAGCTATGGATGAAGGAACAACGTTTTTTTAAAGGAAAGAAGAGATAAGTTAGACACTAATGGACAGTTGAAAGCCTAAAACACTGTTTTCTGAGTTTGGGATGATTCTGACGTAAGAAAATGTACTGTAAGCAAGTTGCCTTAATAAAATGTTATTTAAGATAAGAACAAACAACATAGAGTCATAGACGTTTACAGCATGGAAACAGGCCCTTCAGTCCAACTTGTCCATGCCGCCCTTTTTTTTAAAACCCCTAAGCTAATCCCAGTTGCCCGCATTTGGCCCAGATCCCTCTTTACCCATCGTATCCTTTTCAGTTCTCAGCAAAAAACAAGGATTGTTAGAAAAGGGAGAACCAGCCGTGGATAACGAAGGAAATAAAGGAGAGTATTAAAATAAAAACAGCTGCGTACAGAGTGGCCAAAAATAGTGGAGAAACAAGTGATTGGGAAAAATTTAAGAAACAACAAAGAGAGACTAAGAAAGCGATAAAGAAAGGAAGGATAGACTATGAAGCTAGGCTAGCAATTAATATAAAAAATGATAGTAAAAGTTTTTATATATAAAAAGGAATAGAGTGGCTAGAGTGAATGTTGGACCCTTGGAGGACGAGAGGGGGGAGTTAATAGTGGGAAATGAGGATATGGCTGAGTCTTTAAATAAGTTTTTTGTGTCGGTCTTCACGGTGGAGGACACAAATAGTTTGCCAAATATTAACGATAGAGGGTTGGCAGCAGGAGAAATACTTAATACAATTAATGTTACCAGAGAGGCAGTGCTGGGTAGACTAATGGGACTGAAGGTGGACAAGTCCCCGGGTCCGGATGGAATGCATCCCAGGGTATTGAAAGAAATGTCAGAGGTAATAGTGGATGCATTAGTGATTATTTATCAAAACTCGTTGCATTCTGGGGTAGTGCCGGTTGATTGGAAAACGGCTAATGTTACGCCGCTGTTTAAAAAAGGAAGGAGACAAAAGGCGGGTAACTATAGGCCGGTCAGCTTAACGTCTGTAGTAGGGAAAATGCTGGAATCCATTATTAAAGAGGAGATAGCAGGGCATCTGGATAGAAATGGTTCGATCAATCAGACGCAGCATGGATTCATGAGGGGAAAGTCGTGCTTGACGAACATGTTGGATTTTTATGAAGATGTGACTAGGGCGGTTGATGGAGGAGAACCGGTGGATGCGGTGTTTTTGGATTTCCAAAAGGCGTTTGATAAGGTGCCCCATAAAAGGCTGCTGAAGAAGATTAGGGCACACGGAGTTGGGGGTAGTGTGTTAAAGTGGATTGGGGACTGGCTATCCGACAGGAAGCAAAGAGTCAGAATAAATGGGTGTTTTTCCGGTTGGAGGAAGGTAAGTAGTGGCGTGCCGCAGGGATCGGTACTCGGGCCGCAACTGTTTACCATTTATATAGATGATCTGGAGGAGGGGACGGAGTGTAGGGTAACGAAGTTTGCAGACGACACAAAGATAAGTGGAAAAGTGAATCGTGTGGAGGACGGAGAAGATCTGCAGAGAGATTTGGACAGGCTGAGTGAGTGGGCGAGGATATGGCAAATGGAGTATAACGTTGAGAAATGCGAGGTTATACACTTTGGAGGAAATAATAACAAATGGGATTACTATCTCAATGGAAACAAATTAAAACATGCTACCGTGCAAAGGGACCTGGGGGTCCTTGTGCATGAGACGCAAAAGCCCAGTCTGCAGGTACAACAGGTGACCAAGAAGGCAAATGGGATGTTGGCCTATATTGCGAGGGGGATAGAATATAAAAGCAGGGATGTCTTGATGCACCTGTACAGGGCATTGGTGAGGCCGCAGCTGGAATACTGTGTGCAGTATTGGTCCCCTTATATGAGGAAGGATATATTGGCATTGGAGGGAGTGCAGAGAAGGTTCACCAGGTTGATACCGGAGATGAGGGGTTTGGATTATGAGGAGAGGCTGAGGAGATTGGGTTTGTACTCGTTGGAGTTTAGAAGGATGAGGGGGGATCTTATGGAGACTTATAAGATAATGCGGGGGCTGGATAGGGTGGAGGCGGAGAGATTCTTTCCACTTAGTAAGGAAGTTAAAACTAGAGGACACAGCCTCAAAATAAAGGGGGGTCGGTTTAAGACAGAGTTGAGGAGGAACTTCTTCTCCCAGAGGGTGGTGAATCTCTGGAATTCTCTGCCCACTGAGGTGGTGGAGGCTACCTCGCTGAATATGTTTAAAGCGCGGATGGATGGATTCCTGATCGGTAAGGGAATTAAGGGTTATGGGGATCAGGCGGGTAAGTGGTACTGATCCACGTCAGATCAGCCATGACCTTATTGAATGGCGGGGCAGGCTCGAGGAGCTAGATGGCCTACTCCTGCTCCTATTTCTTATGTTCTTATGTTCTTATGTATCCATGTAACTCATAGAAATCATAGAAACCCTACAGTGCAGAAGGAGGCCATTCGGCCCATCGAGTCGGCACCGACCACAATCCCACCCAGGCCCTACCCCCACATATTTACCCGCTAATCTACACATCTCAGGACTCTAAGGGGCAATTTTTAACCTGGCCAATCAACCTAACCCGCACATCTTTGGACTGTGGGAGGAAACCGGAGCACCCGGAGGAAACCCATGCAGACACAAGGAGAATGTGCAAACTCCACACAGACAGTGACCCGAGCCGGGAATCGAACCCGGGACCCTGGAGCTGTGAAGCAGCAGTGCTAACCATTGCGCTACCGTGCCGCCCTATCTATCTAAATGCTTTTTAAAAGACAAAATTGTACCCACCTCTACTACTCCTCTAGCAGCTTGTTCCAGACACTCACCACCCTCTGGACACTTTTGTATCTTTCCCCTCTCGGTAGCGGCACGGTAGCGCAGTGGTTAGCACTGCTGCTTCACAGCTCCAGGGTCCCGGGTTCGATTCCCGGCTCGGGTCACTGTCTGTGTGGAGTTTGCACATTCTCCTCGTGTCTGCGTGGGTTTCCTCCGGGTGCTCCGGTTTCCTCCCACAGTCCAAAGATGTGCGGGTTAGGTTGATTGGCCAGGTTAAAAATTGCCCCTTAGAGTCCTGGGATGCGTAGATTAGCGGGTAAATATTGTGGGGGTAGTGGTAGGGCCTGGGTGGGATTGTGGTCGGTGCAGACTCGATGGGCCGAATGGCCTCCTTCTGCACTGTAGGGTTTCTATGATTTCTATGATTTCTCATCTTAAACCTATGCCCTCTAGTTTTAGACTCCCCTACCTTTGGGAAAAGATATTGACTATCCAGCTGATCTATGTCCCTCATTATTTTATAGACCTCTATAAGATCACCCCTCAGCCTCCTACACTCCAGAGAAAAAAGTCCCAGTCTATCAAGCCTCTCCTTATAACTCAATCCATCAAGTCCTGGTAGCATCCTAGTAAATCATTTCTGCACTCTTTCTAGTTTAATAATATCCTTTCTATAATAGGGTGACCAGAATTGCACACAGTATTCCAAGTGTGGCCTTACCAATGTCTTGTACAACTTCAACAAGGCATTCCAACTCCTATATTCAATGTTCTGACTAATAAAACCAAGCATGCCGAATGCCTTCTTCACCACTCTGTCCACCTGTGACTCCACTTTCAAGGAGCTATGAACATGTACCCCTAGATACATAGAACATAGAACAGTACAGCACAGAACAGGCCCTTCGGCCCACGTTGTTGTGCCGAGCTTTGTCTGAAACCCAGATCAAGCTATTTCCTCCCTATCATCCCAAAGTACTCCATGTGCCTATCCAATAGCTTCTTAAATGTTCCTAAAGTTTCTGACTCCACTATCACTGCAGGCAGTCCATTCCACACCCCAACCACTCTCTGAGTAAAAAACCTACCTCGGACATCCTTCCTATATCTCCCACAATGAACTCTATAGTTGTGCCCGCTAGTTACAACTCTATTCACCCGAGGAAATAGTCTTTGAACGTTCACTCTATCTATCCCCCTCATCATCTTATAAACCTCTATCAAGTCTCCTCTCAACCTCCTCCGCTCCAAAGAGAAAAGCCCAAGTTCCCTCAACCTTTCCTCATAAGACCTACCCTCCAAACCAGGCAGCATCCTGGTAAATCTCCTTTGCACTCTCTCCAGTGTCTCCACATCCTTCTTATAGTGAGGTGACCAGAACTGCACACAATATTCCAAATGTGGTCTCACCAAGGTCCTGTACAGTTGCAGCATAACCCCACGGCTCTTAAACTCAAACCCCCTGTTAATGAACGCCAACACACTATAGGCCTTCTTCACGGCTCTATCCACTTGAGTGGCAACCTTCAGAGATCTATGGATATGAACCCCAAGATCTCTCTGTTCCTCCACATTCTTCAGAACCCTACCTTTGACCCTGTAATCCACATTTAAATTTGTCCTACCAAAATGAATCACTTCGCATTTGTCAGGGTTAAACTCCATTTGCCATTTTTCAGCCCAGCTCTGCATCCTATCTATATCTCTTTGCAGCCTACAACAGCCCTCCACCTCATCCACTACTCCACCAATCTTGGTGTCATCAGCAAATTTACTGATCCACCCTTCAGCCCCCTCCTCCAAGTCATTTATAAAAATGACAAATAGCAGAGGACCAAGCACTGTTCCCTGTGGCACTCCGCTGGTAACTGGTTTCCAGTCCGAAAATTTTCCATCCACCACCACCCTCTGTCTTCTGTTAGATAGCCAGTTACCTATCCAATCGACCAAACTTCCCTCTATCCCACACATCTTTACTTTCTTCTTAAGCCGACCATGGGGGACTTTATCAAACGCCTTACTAAAATCCATGTATATGACATCAATTGCACTACCTTCATCTACATACTTAGTAACCTCCTCAAAAAACTCTATCAAATTTGTGAGGCAAGACTTGCCCTTCACAAATCCGTGCTGACTATCCCGGATTAACCTGCATCTTTCTAAATGGTCATAAATCCTATCCCTGAGGACCTTTTCCATCAACTTACCAACCACCGAAGTAAGACTAACCGGCCTATAATTACCAGGGTCATTTCTATTCCCTTCCTTAAACAGAGGAACCACATTCGCCACTCTCCAGTCCTCTGGTACCACCCCCGTGGACAGTGAGAACGCAAAGATCAATGCTAAAGGCTCTGCTATCTCATCCCTTGCCTCCCAAAGACTCCTAGGATATATTTCATCAGGCCCAGGGGACGAATCAACTTTCAGTTTATTCAAAATTGCTAGTAACATCTTCCCTCTGAACATCTACTTCCTCCAGACTATCAGCCTGTGACACCCTCTCTTCCTCAAAAACATGGCCCCTCTCCTTGGTGAACACCGAAGAAAAGTATTCATTCATCACCTCTCCTATCTCTTCTGACTCCATGCACAAATTCCCACTGCCGTCCTTCACCGGCCCCAACCTCACCCTGGTCATTCTTCTATTCCTCACATAAGAGTAAAAAGCCTTGGGGTTTTCCTTGATCCGACCCGCCAAGGACTTCTCATGCCCCCTCCTAGCTCTCCTAAGCCCCTTTTTCAGCTCATTTCTTGCTAACTTGTAACCCTCCATCGAGCCAACTGAACCTTGTTTTCTCAACCTTACATATGCTTCCTTCTTCCTCTTGACAAGACATTCCAGCTCTTTTGTGAACCATGGTTCCCTCACTCGGCCATTTCCTCTCTGCCTGGCAGGGACATACCTATCAAGGACACGCAGTATTTGTTCCTTGAAAAAGTTCCACTTTTCATTAGTGCCTTTCCCTGACAATTTTTGTTTCCATCCTATGCTTCCTAATTCCCGCCTGATTGCATCATAATTACCTCTCCCCCAATTGTAAACTATGCCCTGCCGCATGGCCCTCTCCCTCTCCATTGCAATAATAAAAGACACCGAATTGTGGTCACTATCTCCAAAGTGCTCTCCCACAACCAAATCCAACACTTGGCCCGGTTCATTTCCCATTACCAAATCCAATGTGGCCCCACCTCTTGTCGGCTTATCCACATACTGTGTCAGGAACCCCTCCTGCACACACTGCACAAAAACTGCCCCATCCGAACTATTCGACCTATAAAGGCTCCAATCAATATTTGGAAAGTTAAAGTTCCCCCATGACAACTACCCTGTGATCCCACACCTATCCATAATCTGCTTAGCAATTTCTTGCTCCACATCTCTATTACTATTTGGGGGCCTATAGTAAACTCCTAACAACGTGACCGCTCCTTTCCTATTTCTAACCTCAGCCCATATTACCTCTGTAGGCAGATCCCCTTCAAAATGCCTTTCTGCAGCTGTTACACTCTCCTTGATTAACAGTGCCACTCCTCCACCTCTTTTACCAGACCTCTTTGTTCTGTAACTCTCCCCAACGCCCTACCATTAACTGAGTAAGTCTTGCCCTGGTTCAATCTACCAAAATGCATCATCTCGCATTTAACATCTTAAATAACAAGTTATGGCCTGAGATCAAATTGAAAGATTTGATCTCTGTTTTCAAGATGTTATTAGGTTATAGAATTCAGGGGCAAAAATAGATTCCACAGAACCGGGGAGGTATTTGCATACAAAGGCTTTTCGCTGGAAAAGAGGCAAGACAAGTATTGAAGACTTTTTAACTATTGTAGGAATTATGTGGAAGATTCTGCCCAAGTGGTAAAGCCCTTACAGGACTTGATAAAGGGAAGAAGGGCTAGATAGAGTGGGAAGATACAGAAGTATAGACTTTTTCAAATTTGAAGCAGGCTTTGGTGACAGCCCCAGCTTTGGTCACATTACACTATTACACATTTTCTGTGAGGAAAATGATGGAATACAGGCAGATGTAATTGCATGGGGACAGATTGAGACTGATGGGGTGTTACTCCGCTCAATTACTCAGTTGCCAGAGGGATGCATCGGTGTGTGAGGGCACTAGCTTGTGCCTCGTGGGCGGTCAGTGTTTTGGAGCTCCTCACCTTGATGGGAAAAAGTGATCCTCCATAGCCTGCATATTCAGGAATTTACTCCAGGCAGCCAGTGCTCCTTTAGAAGCAGCAGTAATAAAAGTTCAAGTTCACTGGAAAATTTGAGAATAAAGTGCAGCAAGGAAATTATTTTGCCAACCAGACAGCAAAGGCCTTAGTAAAACAGGATTGGGAGTGGACACAGCCTGTAGGGCTGGCAGCTGTCGCAGTTGAGGACAGTCCAGATATTGATGCAGGAACCAGCAGATAAAAAGGAGCAATGGAAAAAAGATGGAGGGTGGCAAGGTCATGATGGAATATGGAGAAGGAGAGAAGGGAAAATAATAGTTCCTAAAGTAATACAGCATTCGCCGCTGAAAATTTATCACTAATAGCACACACGAGCGGGAACAGAAAGCTTAATTTATTGAAGAAATGTTAGTATTGTCAGAGGTGTCTGAAGTGCACCTAGTGGTGCTGGGACATCCCTGCAAGATTAAAATGGGAAGTCAACCTAGACCCAAAAGTCCCTGGGAGAATTTACAAATGGATTTTACAGGGCCGTTACCATGGGCACAGGGAAAGCGTACTGTTTAGTAATTGAAGACCAGTTTACTCAATGGGTTGAAGCATTTCCATGTAAAGATGCCACAGCTACAACAGTAGCTGTGACATTAGCAAATGAGAATTCCCAGGTGGGGAATGCCTCTTCAGCTGGATTCTGATCAGGGAAGTCATCTCACGAGGAGAGTTTTGAAAGAGGTCTGTCGTGTGTTGGTAATAAGGCAGAGGTTTCACATACCATATCACCCTCCATTGAGGGATGGTGGAGAGGATGAATTGAATATGGAGGGATCTAATATGGCATCTACATTTTCTTAAAAAGCATGCAACAGCAGCACGGAGATTGGACTAAATTGGCGGGAGAGAGTACTCCTAAGTTGCCTTCACTGGGAGATAAGGTAATGGTGAAACTCATGACAGACAAGAAGGGAATAGGAACTCGCTGGTAAGGGCATTTTGATGTGGTGGTTACAGGGCAGACACGTGCCCTAATTGATGACAAATGCAGCCCGGGCTGGAGACACTGGACTCAGTTAAAGCCATACTGTTCATAGAAACCCTACAGTGCAGAAAGAGGCCATCTGGTCCATCGAGTCTGCACCAACCACAATCCCACCCAGGCCCTACCCCCATATCCCTACACATTTACCCGCTAATCCCTCTAACCTATGCATCTCAGAACACGAAGGGGCAATTTTAGCATGGCCAATCAACCTAACCCGCACATCTTTGGACTGTGGGAGGAAACCAGAGCACCTGGAGGAAACCCATGCAGACACGAGGAGAATGTGCAAACTCCACCCAGACAGTGACCCAAGCCGGGAATCGAACCCAGGTCGCTGGAGCTGTGAAGCAGCAGTGCTAACCACTGTGCTACCGTGCCACCCCAACGCCCGTGCCGTTGTAGGTAAAAAAATAAACCTCTGACACTATTAGTGGATCAAAGTGCAGGTTTATTTTCACAATTGTGGGAGAAATGAGGTTCCTAACAGTGGACCCCCAGCCTTCTCCTCGAACACAAGTAAGAACAGAGTTTTATATATCCCGGTTCCCGCCCCTATTACATTGCAATTTTCTAAGATGTCTGTCATTGTTCATGGTGAGATTCTTGTTGCATCAGCAGTTTTTTCCTCTGCATAATTTGTTCAATCTCCAAGGCCATGATCGTTCGTCATTTATAGCCTTGAAACAACATCACAGGTTTTGCACAAACAAGTTAACTGATATATATATGTAACCCCCTGCTGACCACTATATGGGGCTACTATTTAAATATTCAATCAACAGGATCCCGAATTCCTAGCGGTTGATGTTGATTTGGCTAATTCCCTGTTTACCCATAAATGTCAGTACTGTAATCGGAATATCAAAAATAAATTTAATAACAATTATAATTAATAGACATAAAACAGTGAGCTCTGATCTATAACCGTTGGGGCCCATCCGTTGGTGCACACATGGGGAAACTCATCCTCATTAACACATTTGTCGATACTGTTCCAGTTGGATTGTATAGTCCCCACCAGTTACTCACGACACCCACACACAGTCCAAAAGAGATACACGTGTGGAAGATGATGCCACAGGAGGCAGAGGTGCCGCGAGCTATCCGTGCAGCAACATAGGTCGAGTGCGCTGAAGTCTGCCCTCCTCGGCAGTAATGAAAAGAACAGGCAGGGGAACGCCTGGCTGCCTCTCACTCCAACCCGAATTCTCACTGCCTGGGAAAAGCTCTCTCTCTGCACACTCCCTCTTCAGCTCTCTCCCTCTCCAGCTCTGCAGCTCTTCACTTCCTGGCGCCCTTTTTTCCTCCCGCCCCCAGAGCAATCCCATTGGCCCAGCCCACATCACTCAACCAACAGCATCCTGTTCACAGCACCCGCCCGGCAAACAGGACACTGAAACCCTCAAGGGACAAAGAACACTGGTAAATGTCTTCCCCACAAATTTTCCTGAGTCCCTTACACATACAAGGGTATAGGAGTTTGTATAATACTTTATATCAGTATAAGATGAATAACATATGATGAATATATATGAATCTATGGTTATACGACCACAGAAGGCATACATGTCAACTCCATTGTGTTAAACAAAGGTACAAAAAATGGAGTCGAGCTTAGCTTATTTGAGCTGGGTTAGCTGTATTCCTGAATACGATAGCTGGAGACATCAGGGATATTTGTTCCTCGTATCTGGTCTGAATTTCAACAAAAACAATGAATTCTACAGTACCCCTCACAAATCTCTTACGTATTACAGAGGTGAGTCTAAATGCAATTAATACAATCAATCCATGCACCCCACGACCCGAACCATTGCCCCAGCCAGCCCGGAGGGTTATAATCGTGATATTGGTTCCCCTCATCCTGTATTGTTTTCACCACGTGTTTAATATGATCTGCGAAGCGAGTTATATTCTCCGAAGCATCGGGAATATACGTACAGCATTCGGAGCCAACTATGGCACATGTTCCTCCTTGGGAGGCGAGCACATAATCGAGTGCTAATCGGTTCTGTAACGCCACAGTCTGAATAGCTACGACCTCTGCTGATATTTCAGATACGGCTGTGCTCACCTCCTCGAATCCATTTTTAGTCTCATTTGCAATTTTCTCTAGGGTTGAGGCCATCCGTATAAGTTCCTGTGCTGTCTTTGCCATCCCAAAAAATGGGTAGGCTGTCATAAAGAACCGTTCTGTCTCACTAATGGCTCGCTTAGCCCTAAGCAGGTGTATCACGGGGTGGTCCCGTAAGTCAGTGTAATGGTGAATATAAGGCACCACATATGCCAAATAACACGATCCTGTCCAATTCCAGGGAAGCCACAGATAGGCATTGTTTCCACAGACAAAATAGGTACCATTATGTGCAGTCACCTCGCTTATATAAGCGGAGGAGAGGCTAACCGGGACGGTGGCTATGGGGCACTGGATTGTGACCTGTATCATGGCCTCAGCGTCATCAGTGATATCAATCTGCTGTATACAGTAGCTACGGCCAACAGGTATGGTTCCATTTCTTGTCAGGCACATAGCTCCCCCTTTGTTGATTTTTCACAATGAAGTAGGGTGGGGAATCTGATCTGTCATAGTTGGGTTGGTAATGTTTCTTAAAGGTCGATAAAGTGCACCCTCCACCCCCGAGCCTTGAAACAACATCACTGTTGCTGATACACTGCATAGTGGTACCCGATGGGGTTTTAAATGTCAGTTTCCTTGACCCTTCCTGGGTTCCATTCTGATTTAAAACCCATTCTATTAGAATAGCTGAAAAAGGGATAGGGAATAAAGGAATTTCTCCCTTTCCTCCGTGCATGGGGATGTGTGAACAGACCCAGCACTTGCTCAGATTCGATTGTGATGCATACAGATAAAACATATACACAAAGGTGTTCATACACCTGACAGATGACAGAGTCATCGTTACAGAGATGATCACTGTGCTTCATCCCTAGCTCCTCCATAATTCAATTTATACTTTCCCGCTATGGCTAACAGGGCCAGGGTCATGAGTATCAGCATGAGAAGCATCTTATCACTTACTAAATATCCCGCGCGACCGTTATACAATGGTCCAAAGGCTATATCGCCCACACGCAACATTCCCGCACACCCGTTCAGCTTGCTTGGAGGTCAGTCGTTGTTTGTTTATATCTGCAATTGGAGTATATCCCATATTTTTTCCAATTAATTCCAGCATATATTTTTCAATATTTCTACATACCTTTCCCGATGTCTGTATGGCTTTAGCCAGTACAAAGACTTCATTTAAAGTATTTTTGCCCAATGTAATTAATTGTGCTATGCTTTAAGTTAATTTAAGCTAATTTGGCCACATCAGCTTGGAATTCTGAGTCCAACCCAGAAACTTAACTGCATTCTCTGAAAATAAAATGTAAGGTAAACAAACTTTCTCATGGCCAAAAAAGCAAGTTGTTGATGTAGCTGGAGACTGCTTATATGTAATAATATCTAATTTAGTTATGCTTTAGAAACAGATGTTTTGAGTTGCTCAATCTCAGCGCTGGTTTTTGGCTGCTCTCTCTCTCTCTCCTTTCTCTAAAACAATTGAAAACAATGCTTAAAGAAAGGCATATTTACTTCAGATCAGTCGAGTTTATTCGGAAGAAATAAACAGACCCTTCAGTTGGCTTGGTGCGAATCAAACAACACTTTGCACTGGCTGCAGCTGGCTAATTCTATCAAAAGACATCGCTTTCCCCATTAAGACCACATGCGATACAGCTCCGATCTTTATATGATGTATTCTTACATTATATCTAATTTGATCATTTGTTTGTCCACATTTGAAAGTGCAATGTTTAAGCAGAAATGATCCTTCTATAGACAGATTGTCTCAAAAGGTAAACACCAGTGTTTTGTGGTCATAGATGCCAATTGTATGCTGCCAGACACAGCTCTTTTAAAAACACAGATAACCGAAATGCTGCAAGATTTCTGAGTCTGGCTGCAAAGCCAGTCTCCAACTCTTTCTCTCTCTCTCTCCTCTCTCAAGTAATCCGGTTTCACTTCCTGTCATGTCAATGTTAATTGTGCAAGCTATTACAAATTATGGCAAAGAATGGTTACATGTTTGGAATAATTAGCCTTTTTTTCCCCACAGAATTATGTTTTTATCAATACACAATATATATTATAAAATTGGTTAAGGCTCTTCAGGATTTGATTTTCTCGGGTATATCCAAACCCTCTTAATTTAAGCCGTTTTCATTTTTAAACTGAGTTCCAGATCAGAATACCTTCATTTTTAGAATGATAACAAGAACAATACATATAACAATAATGAGAGTTACTTGATTAGAAATGTTTTGGTTTGATGGCTAGGTTCTAAGCTTTGCAGTGTTCTTGTATTTGGAAAACCTTGAACAATCGGTTTAAATAGGTTTTTTGTGTCGGTCTTCACGGTGGAAGACACAAATAGTTTACCGAATGTTGACGATCGAGTGTTGGTAGGAGGAGAGGTACTCAATACAACTATTGTTACTAGAGAGGCTGTGCTTGGTAGACTAACGGGACTGAAGGTGGACAAGTCCTTGGGCCGAATGGAATGCATCCCAGGGTACTGAAAGAAATGTCAGAGGTAATAGCGGATGCGTTAGTGGTTGTTTATCAAAATTCACTGGACTCTGGGGTAGTGCCAGCTGATTGGAAAACAGCTACTGTTTAAAAAAGGGAGTAGACAAAAGGCCGGTTAGCTTAATGTCTGTAGTTGGGAAAATGCTGGAATCCATCATTAAAGAAGAAATAGCAGGCCATCTGGATAAGAATGGTTCGATCAAGCAGGCGCAGCATGGATTCATGAGAGGAAAGTCGTGTTTGACGAACTTATTGGATTTTTATGAAGATGTAACTAGTGCGGTTGACGGAGGGGAACCGGTAGATGTGGTGTTTTTGGATTTCCCAAAGGCATTCGATAAGGTGCCTCACAAAAGGTTGCTGCAGAAGATTGGGGCACATGGAGTTGGGGGTAGGGTGTTAGTGTGGATTGGGGATTGGCTATCCAACAGGAAGCAGAGAATTGGAATAAATGGGTGCTTTTCTGGTTGGCAGATGGTGACTAGTGGCGTGCCGCAGGGATCGGTACTGGGGCCTCAACTGTTTACTATTTACATAGATGATCTGGAGGAGGGGACTGAGTGTAGGGTAACAAAGTTTGCAGACGACACAAAGATAAGTGGGAAAGTGAATTGCGTGGAGGAAGCGGAAGGTCTGCAGAGAGATTTGAGTAGGCTGAGTGACTGGGCGAGGATCTGGCAGATGGAGTATAATGTTGGCAAATGCGAGGTTATTCACTTTGAAAGAAATAATAGCAAATTGGATTATTATTTAAATGGAAAAAAATTACAACATGCTACTGTGCAAAGGGACCTGGGGGTCCTTGTGCATGAGTCGCAAAAACTCAGTCTGCAAGTACAACAGGTGATCAAGAAGGCAAATGGGATGTTGGCATTTATCGCGAGGGGGATAGAATATAAAAGCAGAGAAGTCTTGCTGCATCTGTACAAGGCATTGGTGAGGCCGCAGCTGGAATACTGTGTGCAGTTTTGGTCCCCTTACTTGCGAAAGGATGTATTGGCCTTGGAGGGAGTGCAGAGAAGGTTCACCAGGTTGATACCGGAGATGATGGGTGTAGATTATGAGGAGAGATTGAGCAGATTAGGTTTGTACTCGTTGGAGTTTAGAAGGCTGAGGGGTGATCTTACAGAGGCATATAAGATAATGAAGGGGCTGGATAGGGTAGAAGTGGAGAGATTCTTTCCACTTAGAAAGGAAATCAGAACTAGAGGGCACAGCCTCAAAATAAAGGGGGGTCAGTTTAGGACAGAGTTGAGGAGGAACTTCTTCTTCTCTCAGAGGGTGGTGAATCTCTGGAATTCTCTGCCCACTGAAGTGGTGGAGGCTCCCTCGTTGAATATGTTTAAGTCACGGATAGATGGATTTCTGATTGGTAGGGGAATTAGGGGTTATGAGGAGCAGGCGGGTAAGTGGAACTGATTCACTTCAGATCAGCCATGATCTTATTGAATGGCGGGGCAGGCTCGAGGGGCTAGATGGCCTACTCATGCTCCTATTTCTCATGTTCTTATGTTCTTAGTAGATGAACAACACATGCAATTTCAATGGCAGTATATAATTTCAACTAGTTACTGCATACTATACTATCAGAACTATCATCAATGTTAGATGATTTTAGATTATGTAATTTGTTACATGTTATCGGAACATCACACAAGCCTTGAATTTCATATTCAAGTTCCAATAATTCATGGTGTTCAATGGTTGGCATCAAATGCAGATTGAAAATACTCAAGGACAACATCTCTCTATCTGTATTAACAACTGAGGTTTTAACTGATTAATCTCCTGCTGTAACTTGGGATAATCAGAACTACGATTCATTTCACTATTTTGATACACTTCAAACTGACTCAGAGGCAGTATATTCACCTTATTCATTTGTTCCTGCTTTCCTTTGTTTTCACAAAATTACTTCGTATTTTTTAGCTTCCCAACTATACTCTTATTTCAACTTCAAGACAAGGAAAGAGCACATGGTCCTTCCAAGGTTTAACTCCTTTCTCAACATTAAAACAGTGAAGCAAACAACAACAAAACATTCACGCAACCACTTTGGTACAGATACACATGGAAGCTTCCAACATTTATTCAGACTTAACATCTTAAACTGGGATGAAAGTAAAACACTTGAGAATACAAACCATTGATTAACAGTCGCTTTTATTCTGCTGTCTTTCAACCTGTTATTAAACTCAAAACAGAAGTAAATTCAAGAAATCTTATCACTTTAATCTCTAACAGTTTGTAACAAACACTTCCTCAGCATTTTCTTATCTCATTTATTCCACTGAATTATTTCCCTCATCTATAATTATATTGATTTGTCAATTTGGTATTATAAGCGGGCACTCCCTTTTAGTCCGTCTGGCATTTAATACAGCTTCCAACCTTCCCATATTCCAAGTGTGCTTTGTGTTCAGAACTACTCCTCCAGTTTCTTATAACACGAAGGTCCATCCTGTCTAAAACAGGATGGATTAATTCTCTGCTTATTTCAGCAGAGAGGCGGAGGAGTAAATTCACTCAGATGAACATGAACAAGTGATTAATCATCACTTCAAATACGCAGGAATAATTCCTTCCATTTATCTTTTCATTGTCAGTTCTATCAAAAATACATTTTCAAATTTAACAAAAGCCTGAACCAAATAATCCATTTATTTTATCACTTTTAAATAAATTAAGACATTTACACTTTCTTACAGGCTCCCGGGTTAAGCTCAAAATGCACATAATTAATTATTTCTACAGTTCGGCTTTTGTAACCAACACAGGCAGATACAAGATCGAATCTACTGCGTGCCTTTGGTTAACTCTCCTTATAATTTTTCAGACGTAATGTAATGCTACTTTTCCCACATCCCTCAAATCTCTGTCCGATGCCCCTATCATAAAATTTACTGGGGAACGTAATTTATTAAACTCGCACTCAAAGCAAACAAATCACTTTGATCTGCTATACCCTATTCCACCAGATGAGGCTCTTGATCGCAATTACATCTCTCTCTCTCCTAGGGAGAGAGAGAAAAACTTACAACCTGCTGGTGTTTAACCCGTTACTCCCCTTTTTAGTCTTCTAGAAACATAGAAAAACTACAGCACAAAACAGGCCCTTCGGCCCCACAAGTTGTGCCGAACATATCCCTACCTTCTAAGCCTACCTATAACCCTCCATCCTATTAAGTCCCATGTACTCATCCAGGAGACTCTTAAAAGACCCTATTGAGTTTGCCTCCACCACCACTGACGGCAGCCAATTCCACTCGCCCACCACCCTCTGAGTGAAAAACTTCCCCCTAACATCTCCCCTGTACCTACCCCCCAGCACCTTAAACCTGTGTCCTCTCGCAGCAGCCATTTCCACCCTGAGAAAAAGCCTCTGAGAGTCCACCCGATCTATGCCTCTCAACATCTTATATACCTCTATTAGGTCTCCTCTCATTCTGCGTCTCTCCAAGGAGAAAAGACCGAGCTCCCTCAGCCTATCCTCATTAGGCATGCCACTCAATCCAGGCAACATCCTTGTAAATCTCCTCTGCACCCTTTCAATCATTTCCACATCCTTCCTGTAATGAGGCAACCAGAGCTGAGCAGCACAGTACTCCAAGTGGGGTCTGACGAGTGTCTTATATAGCTGCATCATTATCCCCGGACTCCTAAACTCAATCCCTCGATTGATAAAGGCCAGCACACCATACGCCTTCTTAACCACCTCCTCCACCTGCAGGGCCGATTTTAAAGTCCTATGGACCCGGACCCCAAGGTCCTTCTGATCCTCTACAGTACTAAGAGTCTTTCCCTTTATATTGTACTCCTTTATCACATTTGACCTGCCAAAATGGACCACCGCATTTATCTGGGTTGAAGTCCATCTGCCACTTCTCCGCCCAGTCTTGCATCCTATTTATGTCCCTCTGTAACTTCTGACATCCCTCCAGACTATCCACAACCCCACCAACCTTCGTGTCGTCGGCAAACTTACCAACCCATCCCTCCACTTCCTCATCCAGGTCATTTATGAAAATGACAAACAGCAAGGGTCCCAGAACAGATCCCTGGGGCACACCACTGGTGACCAACCTCCATTTAGAAAAAGACCCATCTATACCCACTCTCTGCCTCCTTTGGGCAAGCCAGTTCTGGATCCACAGGGCAGCAGCCCCTTGGATCCCATGCCCTCTCACTTTTTCTAGCAGCCTTGCATGGGGGACCTTATCGAACGCCTTATCATGCTTCAAACTAACCAAGTTAGCCTGATTTGAGTAGTCCCTTCTGTCTTTGCATCGGCACTGGCGTTAGTGTCTGTCTCATTCATCGGGGCAATGACGGCTGCCTTAGATGTCTGGTGATTATTTACACTGGGTCAATTCCACCACTCCTGTTCATTCGTATCGGTATTTTGGAACAACGTTGGCAAGCCAGATACCTCTTTATCTTTCCTTTGATTCTTACATACACTGATCCCTCTTCTGTGTGCATTCTTCCCCCTCTTAATTGTTTTGTTGTGGTCATTCTGCTGCAATAAGTGGGAGCATTCCCTAATACTCTCTGAATCTCCCCTCTGAATCTCTGTTTTACACTGGGTGACGGGTTTATAATTTGCTTTTGGCTGTGCACCAGTTCCCCTCCGGGTTACTGGTGCTGAGTTGTATTCTAGCACTTCCCACTCCTCTGGAGGAGCGGTTGGTCCCTGTGTGGACTCATTAGGAGGTAGAGGAACAGTTTCCCCTCCCCATTGTTTTTCTTCTCAGACTTGGTTTCGTTTCTCCAGTTCTCTTATTCTGAATTCTAACTCTCTAATCTTTTCTTTATCTTGCTCAATTAGTCCAGCTAACTGATGTATTAACAATACTCCTATCTTCTTTGTCTTGTTTCTCTTTTCTTTATCTATCCTCATTTTCTGCTACTCTAAGGTCTGAGACATACCCCAGCCATCCTTTTGCATCCCCTTTATTAATGCTTTTTTCTTTGAATTGTACACGTCAATGAGAGGACCTGCAGATCCCCTCATTACTTCATTATCTGCCATTTCGCAGACTTCACTACCCACTTTGGAGCCCTACAGTGCCTGACAAAGTGAGCCAGTTTCCCACAATTATGGCATGCACCCTTTGGTTTAGCTCCTCCACTGTTTGCACTAACATTTTCCTGTTTTATTTGTGGGTATGGTTTCTCATCTGGTCCATCTCTAATTCCAGATGCCCATTCCACTAATTCATCATAAGTCTGGGTATTGAGAACTCCCATTTTAAGGATTTTCTGGTGAGCTGGCGACAGCCCGTCTTTAAATGCTTGTAAAAAGGCTCTATGTGTTCGGGCAGTTTTGGGTATTCCCCAACATTCTTGGTATACTCTAAAGAGTCGCTCCCCAAATTCGGAGGCTCTTTCACCCCTTTCTTGTTTAACATTGGTAATTCTGGACCAATTGGTTGGCCCCACTCCGTCACTCATTAGTCTCCACGTACACTGTGGGCAAGTGGTCCATACCAACTGGCGCATATCCCGCAAATATAAATGGAGCCTTCCCAGGAATGCCAAAACTTGTTGTCTTTCTTCTGGGGTAAAGGGTTTATATTGGGTGGGACTCTGTAATGTCCCACCCTGAGTTATGGGAGTGAGATTATGGACCTCTTCCTCATCGGGGTCTCCCACTGGTGCCGTGGATTGTACGGCCAGCCCATAGGGAGGCAAGGATCCCCAGCTGGGGTCCTCTAAACATTGGTTGCGCTTGTCTAATTTCTTTTCGCTTTGACATCAGCCCATTTCTTACCCAAGACTGAGACCTGTTCAATTAATCCAGCCAATTGGTGAACTAAGAGAACTCCAATTTTCTTAGTTCTGTTTTTCTTCTCCTTTTCCAACCATTTTCGTTGTTGGTCTAGTGGGTGGTCTAAATCCCATCCCCCTTTTATCATCTGTTTACATAGAACAGTACAGCACAGAACAGGCCCTTCGGCCCACGATGTTGTGCCGAGCTTTATCTGAAACCAAGATCAAGCTACCCCACTCCCTATCATCCTGGTGTGCTCCATGTGCCTATCCAATAACCGCTCAAATGTTCCTAAAGTGTCTGACTCCACTATCACTGCAGGCAGTCCATTCCACACCCCAACCACTGTCTGCATAAAGAACCTACCTCTGACATCCTTCCGATATCTCCCACCACGAACCCTATAGTTATGCCCCCTTGTAATAACTCCATCCACCCGAGGAAATAGTCTTTGAACGTTCACTCTATCTATCCCCTTCATCATTTATAAACCTCTATTAAGTCTCCCCTCAGCCTCCTCCACTCCAGAGAGAACAGCCCCAGCTCCCTCAACCTTTCCTCATAAGACCTACCCTCCAAACCAGGCAGCATCCTGGTAAATCTCCTTTGCATTCTTTCCAGCGCTTCCTCATCCTTCTTGTAGTGAGGTGACCAGAACTGCACACAATGTTCCAAATGTGGTCTCACCAAGGTCCTGTACAGTTGCAGCATAACCCCATGGCTCTTAAACTCCAACCCCCTGTTAATAAAAGCTAACACACTATAGGCCTTCTTCACAGCTCTATCCACTTGAGTGGCAACCTTTAGAGATCTGTGGATATAGAACATAGAACATAGAAAGCCACAGCACAAACAGGCCCTTCGGCCCACAAGTTGCGCTGATCATATCCCTACCTCTAGGCCTATCTATAGCCCTCAATCCCATTAAATCACATGTACTCATCCAGAAGTCTCTTAAAAGACCCCAACGAGTTTGCCTCCACCACCACCGACGTCAGCCGATTCCACTCACCCACCACCCTCTGAGTGAAAAACTTACCCCTGACATCTCCTCTGTACCTACCCCCCAGCACCTTAAACCTGTGTCCTCTCGTAGCAACCATTTCAGCCCTTGGAAATAGCCTCTGAGAGTCTACCCTATCCAGACCTCTCAACATCTTGTAAACCTCTATCAGGTCACCTCTCATCCTTCGTCTCTCCAGGGAGAAGAGACCAAGCTCCCTCAACCTATCCTCATAAGGCATGCCCCCCAATCCAGGCAACATCCTGGATTGGACCCCAAGATCTCTCTGTTCCTCCACAGTCTTCAGAACCCTACCTTTGACCCTGTAATCCACATTTAAATTAGTCCTACTAAAATGAATCACCTCACATTTATCAGGGTTAAACTCCATTTGCCATTTTTCAGCCCAGCTTTGCATCCTATCTATGTCCCTTCGCAGCCTACAACAGCCCTCCACCTCATCCACTACTCCACCAATCTTGGTGTCATCAGCAAATTTACTGATCCACCCTTCAGCCCCCTCCTCTAAGTCATTAATAAAAATTACAAAGAGCAGAGGACCAAGCACCGATCCCTGTGGCACTCCGCTAGCAACCTGCCTCCAATCTGAAAATTTTCCATCCACCACCACCCTCTGTCTTTGATCAGACAGCCAGTTACCTATCCAATCGGCCAACTTTCCCTCTATCCCACACCTCCTCACTTTCATCATAAGCCGGCATGGGGGACCTTATCAAACGCCTTACTAAAATCCATGTATATGACATCAACTGCCCTACCTTCATCAACACACTTAGTTACCTCCTCAAAAAATTCTATCAAATTTGTGAGGCACGACTTGCCCTTCACGAATCCGTGCTGACTATCCCGGATTAATCCGCATCTTTCTAAATGGTCATAAATCCCATCTCTAAGGACCTTTTCCATCAATTTACCAACCACCGAAGTAAGACTAACCGGCCTATAATTACCAGGGTCATTTCTATTCCCTTTCTTAAACAGAGGAACAACATTCGCCATTCTCCAGTCCTCTGGCACCATCCCCGTGGACAGCGAGGACCCAAAGATCAAAGCCAAAGGCTCTGCAATCTCATCCCTTGCCTCCCAAAGAATCCTAGGATATATTTTATCAGGCCCAGGGGACTTATCGACCTTCAGTTTATTCAAAACTGCCAGGACGTCCTCCCTCCGAACATCTATTTCCTCCAGCCTATTAGCCTGTAACACCTTCTCTTCCTCAAAAACATGGCCCCTCTCCTTGGTGAACACTGAAGAAAAGTATTCATTCATCACCTCCCCTATCTCCACTGACTCCATACACAAGTTCCCACTACTGTCCTTGACCGGCCCTAACCTCACCCTGGTCATTCTTTTATTCCTCACATAATAGTAAAAAGCCTTGGGGTTTTCCTTGATCTGACCCACCAAGGACTTCTCATGTCCCCTCCTAGCTCTCCTAAGCCCCTTTTTCAGCTCATTCCTTGCTAACTTGTAACCCTCAATCGAGCCATCTGAACCTTGTTTCCTCATCCCTACATAAGCTTCCCTCTTCCTTTTCACAAGACATTCCACCTCTTTCGTGAACCATGGTTCCCTCACTCGGCCATTTCCTCCCTGCCTGACAGGGACATACCTATCAAGGACACCCAGTATTTGTTCCTTGAAAAAGTTCCACTTTTCATTCGTTCCTTTCCCTGGCTGTTTCATGAGTTTGTCCCTCTTAATCATACATTCGTTTATTTGGGACCCAGGAGTGGTGGACTCGTCAACGTTGAGAGCGTTCAAGTGGTTATTGGATAAACATATGGATGATATTGGAATAGTGTAGATTAGAGGGGCTTTAGATTGGTACCACTGGTCGGCGCAACATCGAGGGCCGAAGGGCCTGTACTGCGCTGTAATGTTCTATGTTCTATGTTCAGGGGGTCCCCACTGTCTTTGTCCCGCCATAACACTGATAAGTTTATACTCACCACCTGGAGTGATCTATTCTCCTTTCTCGCTCTCCCCCTCCTAGGTTGCTCTTATCGGAGTCCAGTGATACCTGTCAGGGGTGATCAAATCCCTCCGTACCACCGCTTATACTATATATTTGTTAAGCCGGCTTCTCCTCAGAAGGCTTTTCCTTCAAATTCCGGCGATCACTCAGACAGTCTCTATTTCACTCACGTAAAGGGTGTAGAGAGACAGAGGGACCTGGGTGTGCAAGTCCACAGATCTTTGAAGGTGACGTCACAGGTGGAGAAGGTGGTGAAGAAGGCATATGGCATGCTTGCCTTTATAGGACGGGGCATAGAGTATAAAAGTTGGGGTCTGATGTTGCAGATGTATAGAACGTTGGTTCGGCCGCATTTGGAATACTGCGTCCAGTTCTGGTCGCCACACTACCAGAAGGACGTGGAGGCTTTGGAGAGAGTACAGAGGAGGTTTACCAGGATGTTGCCTGGTATGGAGGGACTTGGTTATGAGGAGAGATTGGGGAAACTGGGGTTGTTCTCCTTGGAAAGACGGAGGATGAGGGGAGACTTAATAGAGGTGTATAAAATTATGAAAGGCATAGATAGGGTGAACGGTGGGAAGCTTTTCCCCGGGTCGGTGGTGACGTTCACGAGGGGTCATAGGTTCAAGATGAAGGGGGGGAGGTTTAACACAGATATCAGAAGGACATATTTTACACAGAGGGTCGTGGGGGCCTGGAATGTGTTGCCGGGCAAGGTGGTGGAGGCGGACACACTGGGAACGTTTAAGACTTATCTAGACAGCTATATGAACGGAGTGGGAATGGAGGGATACAAAAGAGTGGTCTAGTTTGGACCAGGGAGCGGCGCGGGCTAATTGTTCTTTGTTTCTCGTTTCAAGGCTTCATTCTATGATCATCTTGCTGGTGCCAGTACAGAGCGAGACTGCGGATAGTTGGGAACCTGTCTCGGGGGCAGGGAATTCAGATGGTGTTCGTAGAGCAGAAGTGGAAATGAATAGGGTTGGGAAGCATTTTCTGATCAGGGCCAGTGTGATCTCCTGGACTCGTTTCGATCGCCTCAGGGGGTCGGAGAGGAATTTCCCAGATTTTTTTTTCACCATATTGGCCCTGGGGTTTTCACTCTGGGTTTTCGCCTCTCCCTGGAGATCACATGGTCTGGAATGGGGGGGTGGGGGTGAGTTAATAGGTTGTGATGAACAAAGCATCGTAGCTGTGAGGGACAGCTCGGTGGATAGGATATAAGGATGTAGATAGGCTGGAAAATTGGGCGGGGATCCTGGATTCAGGATTCAATCCTGGACCGGGGAGCGGCGCGGGCTTGGAGGGCCGAAGGGCCTGTTCCTGTGCTGTATTGTTCTTTGTTTGTTCTTTGTCTGAACATCACACACTCTTATCACAGATGATTACCTACTGCAGTTTGACCCACTCTATTTAAAGTTTCGTAATCTATTCCGGTGTCCCGGTTGTGGCCATCCAACCGGACTGTAAACAGATTATCCTGGACAAGTTGTAGGTAAAAAATATACCTCTGACACTATTAGTGGATCAAAGTGCAGGTTTATTTTCACAATTGTGGGAGAAGTGATTGAGGGGTACAAGATCATAAGGTCACAAAGATCATAGGTTCAAAGTGAGGGGCAGAAGGTTTAAGGGGGGTGTGAGGAAAACCTTTTTATCCAAAGGGTGATGGTTTGGAATACACTGCCTGGGAGGTGGGTTATACCTGGATGGGCACTTGGCACTTTCATGACTTTCAAGGCTGTGGGCCAAGCGTGGGCTGTGGGCTAGTAAAGCAGGTGCTAGGCTGAAACGGGAGAACTTTCTGCTTCAATTAGAAGTTTCCGACTTAGGATTCAGGGTCAATTGAAAAGGGCTACATGCTTTGGAAGAAAAGGTAAATGCCATCAAGGAGCTCCCACAGCCAAAAGATGTATAGGCCGGTGAGCTTGACGTCCGTGGTGGGGAAGTTGTTGGAGAAGATTCTTAAAGATAGGATGTATGCGCATTTAGAAAGGAATAAACTCATTAACGATAGTCAACATGGTTTTGTGAGAGGGAGGTCATGCCTCACTAACCTGGTGGTGTTTTTTGAAGAAGTGACCAAAATGGTTGACGAAGGAAGGGCCGTGGATGTTGTCTATATGGACTTTAGTAAAGCGTTTGACAAAGTCCCTCATGGTAGGCTAGTGAAAAAGGTTGGATCCCATGGGATAAAGGGGGAGGTGGCTAGATGGGTGGAGAACTGGCTTGGTCATAGAAGACAGAGGGTGGTAGTGGAAGGGTCTTTTTCCGACTGGAGGCCTGTGACTAGTGGTGTACCGCAGGGCTCTGTATTGGGACCTCTGCTGTTTGTGATTTATATAAATGATCTGGAAGAACGAGTAACTGGGGTGATCAGTAAGTTTGCGGATGACACAAAACTGGCAGGACTTGCAGATAGTGAGGAACATTGTCAGAGGCTACAGAAGGATATAGATAGGCTGGAAATTGGGGCAAGGAAATGGCAGATGGAGTTCAATCCTGATAAATGCGAAGTGATGCATTTTGGTGGGAATAATGTAGGGAGGAGCTACACGATAAATGGAAGAACCATAAAGGGTGTAGAGACGCAGAGGGACCTGGGTGTGCAAGTCCACAGATCTTTGAAGGTGACGTCACAGGTGGAGAAGGTGGTGAAGAAGGCATATGGCATGCTTGCCTTTATAGGACGGGGCATAGAGTATAAAAGTTGGGGTCTGATGTTGCAGATGTATAGAACGTTGGTTCGGCCGCATTTGGAATACTGCGTCCAGTTCTGGTCGCCACACTACCAGAAGGACGTGGAGGCTTTGGAGAGAGTACAGAGGAGGTTTACCAGGATGTTGCCTGGTATGGAGGGGCTTGGTTATGAGGAGAGATTGGGGAAACTGGGGTTGTTCTCCTTGGAAAGACGGAGGATGAGGGGAGACTTAATAGAGGTGTATAAAATTATGAAAGGCATAGATAGGGTGAACGGTGGGAAGCTTTTCCCCGGGTCGGTGGTGACGTTCACGAGGGGTCATAGGTTCAAGGTGAAGGGGGGGAGGTTTAACACAGATATCAGGAGGACATATTTCACACAGAGGGTCGTGGGGGCCTGGAATGTGTTGCCGGGCAAGGTGGTGGAGGCGGACACACTGGGAACGTTTAAGACTTATCCAGACAGCTATATGAACGGAGTGGGAATGGAGGGATACAAAAGAGTGGTCTAGTTTGGACCAGGGAGCGGCGCGGGCTAATTGTTCCTGGTTTCTCGTTTCAAGGCTTCATTCTATGATCATCTTGCTGGTGCCAGTACAGAGCGAGACTGCGGATAGTTGGGAACCTGTCTCGGGGGCAGGGAATTCATATGGTGTTCGTGGAAGTGGAAATGACTAGGGTTGGGAAGCATTTTCCGATCAGGGCCATTGTGATCTCCTGGACTCGTTTCGATCGCCTCAGGGGGTCGGAGAGGAATTTCCCAGATTTTTTTTTCCCCATATTGGCCCTGGGGTTTTTCACTCTGGGTTTTCGCCTCTCCCTGGAGATCACATGGTCTGGAATGGGGGGGTGGGGGTGAGTTAATAGGTTGTAATGAACAAAGCATCGTAGCTGTGAGGGACAGCTCGGTGGATAGGATATTGGTATGTAGATAGGCTGGAAAATTGGGCGGGGATCCTGGATTCAGGATTCAATCCTGGACCGGGGAGCGGCGCGGGCTTGGAGGGCCGAAGGGCCTGTTCCTGTGCTGTATTGTTCTTTGTTCTTTGTTCTGAGCTGAATTTACGCCTGGGGATGGCAGATTTTAAAACAATGTTTCTACCAATTTAGTCCCACTTCACCAACTGTTTATAAAAAAACCAAAGATGCAAATGGAGAGAGGAACAAAAGGAAGCTTTCACAAAAGTTAAACAGGCTCTGCAGTCATCTGCCTTGTTGGTGCATTTTGACCCAAATAAACCCTTGATAGTAAACTGCAATGTTTCACCATATGGAGTGGGAGCTGTTTTGTCCCACCAGATGCCTGATAGTGAGGAAGTGCGAAAGAGAGAAAGGCTTTCGCTTCAAGAACATTGCCTGACACAGAGAGAAAATACACCCAAATGGACTTGCAAAGCTTGGCTGCCATAGAAGTGGTCAAAACATTCTGTCAGTTCCATCAGGCGCAAAAGTGAAATGTCCTTGGCAAACAGGATTATGGAAAATCCCAAGTGGGCGAGGATATGGCAAATGGAGTATAACGTTGAGAAATGCGAGGTTATACACTTTGGAGGAAATAATAACAAATGGGATTACTATCTCAATGGAAATAAATTAAAACATGCTACCGTGCAAAGGGACCTGGGGGTCCTTGTGCATGAGACGCAAAAGCCCAGTCTGCAGGTACAACAGGTGATCAAGAAGGCAAATGGGATGTTGGCCTATATTGCGAGGGGGATAGAATATAAAAGCAGGGATGTCTTGATGCACCTGTACAGGGCATTGGTGAGGCCGCAGCTGGAATACTGTGTGCAGTATTGGTCCCCTTATATGAGGAAGGATATATTGGCATTGGAGGGAGTGCAGAGAAGGTTCACCAGGTTGATACCGGAGATGAGGGGTTTGGATTATGAGGAGAGGCTGAGGAGATTGGGTTTGTACTCGTTGGAGTTTAGAAGGATGAGGGGGGATCTTATGGAGACTTATAAGATAATGCGGGGGCTGGATAGGGTGGAGGCGGAGAGATTCTTTCCACTTAGTAAGGAAGTTAAAACGAGAGGACACAGCCTCAAAATAAAGGGGGGTCGGTTTAAGACAGAGTTGAGGAGGAACTTCTTCTCCCAGAGGGTGGTGAATCTCTGGAATTCTCTGCCCACTGAGGTGGTGGAGGCTACCTCGCTGAATATGTTTAAAGCGCGGATGGATGGATTCCTGATCGGTAAGGGAATTAAGGGTTATGGGGATCAGGCGGGTAAGTGGTACTGATCCACGTCAGATCAGCCATGATCTTATTGAATGGCGGGGCAGGCTCGAGGGGCTAGATGGCCTACTCCTGCTCCTATTTCTTATGTTCTTATGTTCATTCTATACGTATATAGAATTTTTCCCAAATGGTAGGGGAGTCTAAAACTAAAGGGCATAGGTTTAAGGTGAGAGGGGAGAGATACAAAAGTGTCCAGAGGGGAAATTATTTCACACAGAGGGTGGTGAGTGTCTGGAACAAGCTGCCAGAGGTAGTAGTAGAAGCGAGTACAATTTTGTCTTTTAAAAAGCACTTAGATAGTTTCATGGGTCCGGTGGGTATCGAGGGATATGGGCCAAATGCAGGCAATTGGGATTAGTTCAGGGGTTTTAAAAAAAAAAGGGCGGCATGTATAAGTTGGGCCGAGGGGCCTGTTTCCATGCTGTAAACCTCTATGACTCTATGAATCTAAGTGCGGTTCCAAACGGTGGACCCCCAGCCTTCTCCTCGAACACAAGTAAGAACAGAGTTTTATATATCCCGGTTCCCGCCCCTATTACATTGCAATTTTCTAAGATGTCTGTCATTGTTCATGGTGAGATTCTTGTTGCATCAGCAGTTTCTTTCTCTGCGTAGTTTGTTCAATCTCCAAGGCCACGATCGTTTGTCATTTATAGCCTTGAAACAACATCACAGGTTTTGCACAAATAAGTTAACTGATATACATACAAGGGTAGACATATGGCAGACATATGGCAGACACATTTAAAATATCAGTATTCACGGGGGAGGTGCCGGATGATTGGAGGGTGGCTCATGTTGTTCTGTTTAAAAAAGGTTCCAAAAGAAATCCGGGAAATTATAGGCCAGCAAGTTTGACATCAGTGGTGGGCAAGTTATTGGAAGGTGTGATAAGGGATAGGATCTACAAATATTTGGATAGACAGGGACTTATTAGGGAGAGTCAACATTGCTTTGTGCGTGGTAGGTCATGTTTGACCAATCTATTAGAGTTTTTCGAGGAGGTTACCAGGAAAGTGGATGAAGGGAAGGCGGTGGATGTTGTCTACCTGGATTTCAGCAAGGCCTTTGACAAGGTCCCTCATGGGAGGTTAGTTAGGAAGGTTCAGTCGCTAGGTATACATGGGGAGGTAGTAAATTAGGTTAGACACTGGCTCAATGGAAGAAATGATGTGGAGATGCCAGCGTTGGACTGGGGTAAGCACAGTAACAAGTCTCACAACACCAGGTTAAAGTCCAACAGGTTTATTTGGTAGCAAATACCATAAGCTTTCGGAGCTTGCTGCTCCTTCGTCAGATGGAGTGGTCTCTGTTCTCCAACAGTGCACAGACACAGAAATCAAGTTACAGAATACTAATTAGAATGCAAATCTCTACAGCCAGCCAGGTCTTAAAAGGTACAGATAATGTGGTTGGAGGGAACATTAAACACACGTTAAAGAGATGTGTATTGTCTCCAGACAGAACAGCTGGTGAGATTATGCAAGACCAGGGGCAAGCTGTGGGGGTTACTGATAATGTGACATAAATCCAACATCCCGGTTTAGGCCGTCCTCATGTTTGCGGAACTTGGCTATCAGTTTCTGCTCAGCGACTCTGCGCCGTCGTGTGTCGTGAAGGCCGCCTTGGAGAACGCTTACCTGAAGATCGAAGGCTGAATGCCCGTGACTGCTGAAGTGCTCCCCCACAGGAAGAGAACAGTCTTGCCTGGTGACTGTCGAGCGGTGTTCATTCATCCGTTGTCGTAGCGTCTGCATGGTTTCCCCAATGTACCATGCCGCGGGACATCCTTTCCTGCAGCGTATCAGGTAGACAACGTTGGCCGAGTTGCAAGAGTATGTACCGTGTACCTGGTAGATGGTGTTCTCACGTGAGATGATGGCATCCGTGTCGATGATTCGGCACGTCTTGCAGAGGTTGCTGTGGCAGGGTTGTGTGGTGTCATGGTCACTGTTCTCCTGAAGGCTGGGTAGTTTGCTGCGGACAATGGTCTGTTTGAGGTTGCGTGGTTGTTTGAAGGCAAGAAGTGGGGGTGTGGGGATGGCCTTGGCGAGATGTTCGTCTTCATCAATGACATCAAACACATGAGGACGGCCTAAACCGGGATGTTGGATTTATGTCACATTATCAGTAACCCCCACAGCTTGCCCCTGGTCTTGCATAATCTCACCAGCTGTTCTGTCTGGAGACAATACACAACTCTTTAACCTGTGTTTAATGTTCCCTCCAACCACATTATCTGTACCTTTTAAGACCTGGCTGGCTGTAGAGATTTGCATTCTAATTAGTATTCTGTAACTTGATTTCTGTGTCTGTGCACTGTTGGAGAACAGAGACCACTCCATCTGACGAAGGAGCAGCAAGCTTCGAAAGCTTATGGTATTTGCTACCAAATAAACCTGTTGGACTTTGACCTGGTGTTGTGAGACTTGTCAATGGAAGAAGCCAGAGAGTGGTTGTGGAGGATTGCTTCTCTGAGTGGAGGCCTGTGACTAGTGGTGTGCCGCAGGGATCGGTGTTGGGTCCATTGTTGTTTGTCATCTATATCAATGATCTGGATGATAATGTGGTAAATTGGACCAGCAAGTTTGCTGATGATACAACGATTGGAGGTGTAGTGGACAGTGAGGAAGGTTTTCAAAGCTTGCAGAGGGATTTGGACCAACTAGAAAAATGGGCTCAAAAATGGCAAATGGAATTTAACGCAGACAAGTGTGAGATATTGCACATTGGAAGGACAAACCAAAGTAGAACGTACAGGGTAAATGGTAGGACTCTGAAGAGTGCAGTTGAACAGAGGGATCTGGGAATACAGGTACAGAATTCCCTAAAAGTGACGTCACAGGTGGATAGGGTCGTAAAGAGTGCCTTTGGTACATTGGCCTTTATAAATCGGAGTATCGAGTATAAAAGTTGGAGTGTTATGGTAAGGTTATATAAGGCATTGGTGAGGCCGAATTTGGAGTATTGTGTCCAGTTTTGGTCACCTAGTTACAGGAAGGATGTAAATAAGGTTGAAAGAGTGCAGAGAAGGTTCACAAGGATGTTGCCGGGACTTGAGAAGCTGAGTTACAGAGAGAGATTGGATAGGTTGGGACTTTATTCCCTGGAGCGTAGAAAATTGAGGGGAGATTTGATCGAGGTGTATAAGATTTTGATGGGTATAGATAGAGTGAATGCAAGCAGGCTTTTTCCGCTGAGGCTGGGGGAGAAAAAAACCAGAGGGCATGGGTTAAGGGTGAAAGGAGAAAAGTTTAAAGGGAATATTACGGGGGGCTTCTTCATGCAGAGAGTGGTGGGAGTGTGGAATGAGCTGCCGGATAAAGTGGTAAATGTGACGTCACTTTTAACATTTAAGAAAAACTTGGACGGGTTCATGGATGAGAGGGGTGTGGAAGGATATGGTCCAAGTGCAAGTCAGTGGGACTAGGCAAAAAATGGTTCGGCACAGACAAGAAGGGCCAAAAGGCCTGTTTCTGAGCTGTAATTTTCTATGGTTCTATGGTATAAGAGTTTGTATAATACTTTATATCAGTATAAGATGAATAACATATGATGAATATATATGAATCTATGGTTATGCGATCACAGAAGGCATACATGTCAACTCCATTGTGTTAAACAAAGGTACAAAAAATGGAGTCCAGCTTAGCTTATTTGAGCTGGGTTAGCTGTATTCCTGAATACGATAGCTGGAGACAGCAGGGATATTTGTTCCTCTTATCTGGTCTGGATGCACGAAAACAATGGATTTTAACAAAAACAATGAATTCTGCAGTACCCCTCACAAATCTCTAAGTATTACAGAGGTGAGTCTAAATGCTTAAGCGTTACAAAGTTCATTAGCCCATTCCCATCTTCACATACCCAGGTGGTAATCCCCAAGTTAGCGAACCTGACCCAGTAACTGAATATTTATTATAATAGAAGTGGAGAGAGTGTAATTAGATCAAATTTATTCTGATTGCTAAATTTAAGGTTGCGAGGCCATCTGGATTCTATTAGATAACCAGGGAAATTGAGGATTGGTCAAAAAGAAAAGAGAGGCGTACATTAGGTCCAAGCAGCTAAAAACAGAGGGAGCTCTGGAGGAATACAAAGAAAGTTGGAAAGAACTCAAACGAGGAATTAGAAGGGCAAAAAGGGGTCACAAAATGTCCTTGGCAGACAGGATTATGGAGAATCCCAAGGCATTTTATTCATACGTTAGGAACAAAAGGGTTGTCAGGGAAAAAAATCGGACCTCTCAGGGACAAAAGTGGGGAATTATGCTGAGAGCCCAAAGAAGTAGGGGAGATCCTAAATGAATACTTTGTGTCGGTATTCACAAAGGAGAGGATGTGTTGACTGGGGTGTCTCGGAGAGGAGTGTTGACCCATTAGAGAAAATCTCCATTACAAGGGAGGAAGTGTTAGGTTTTTTTAGGGAATATAAAGACTGACAAATCCCCAGGGCCTGATTGAATCTATCCAAGGCTGCTCAGGGAGACGAGAGATGAAATTGCTGGGCCTCTGACGCAAATCTTTGTCTCGTCACTGGACACAGGTGAGGTCCCAGAGGATTAGAGGATAGCTAATGTGGTCCCGTTATTTAAGAAGGGTAGGAAGGATAACCCGGGAGATTATAGGCCGGTGAGCTTGACGTCCGTGGTAGGGAAGTTGTTGGAGAGGATTCTTAGAGATAGGATGTATGCGCATTTAGAAAGGAATAAACTCATTAACAGTAGTCAGCATGGTTTTGTGAGAGGGAGGTCATGCCTCACTAACCTGTTGGAGTTTTTTGAAGAAGTGACTAGAATGGTTGACGAGGGAAGGGCCATGGATGTTTTCTATATGGACTTTAGTAAAGCGTTTGACAAAGTCCCTCATGGTAGGTTGGTGCAAAAGGTTGGATCTCATGGGATAAAGGGGGAGGTGGCTAGATGGGTGGAGAACTGGCTTGGTCACAGAAGTCAGAGGGTGGTAGTGGAAGGGTCTTTTTCCGGCTGGATGCCTGTGACTCGTGGTGTTCCGCAGGGCTCTGTATTGGGACCTCTGCTGTTTGTGATTTATATAAACGATCTAGAAGAAGGTGTAACTGGGGTGATCAGTAAGTTTGCGGATGACACGAAAATGGCAGGGCTTGCAGATAGTGAGGAACATTGTCAGAGGCTACAGAAGGAGATAGATAGGCTGGAAATTTGGGCAAAGAAATGGCAGATGGAGTTCAATCCGGATAAATGCGAAGTGATGCATTTTGATAGAACTGACATAGCGGGGAGCTATACGATAAATGGCAGAACCATAAAGGGTGTCGATACGCAGAGGGACCTGGGCGTGCAAGTCCACAGATCCTTGATGGTGATGTCACAGGTGGAGAAGGTAGTGAAGAAGGCATATGGCATGCTTGCCTTTATAGGACGGGGCATAGAGTATAAAAGTTGGGGTCTGATGTTGCAATTGTATAGAACGTTGGTTCGGCCGCATTTGGAATACTGCGCCCAGTTCTGGTCGCCACACTACCAGAAGGACGTGGAGGCTTTAGAGAGAGTGCAGAGGAAGTTTACCAGGATGTTGCCTAGTATGGAAGGGCTTAGTTATGAGGAGAGATTGGGTAAACTGGGGTTGTTCTCACTGGAAAGACGGAGGATGAGGGGTGACCTAATAGAGGTGTATAAAATTATGAAAGGCGTAGATAGGGTGAACGGTGGGAAGCTTTTTCCCAGGTCGGTGGTGACGTTCACGAGGGGTCATAGGTTCAAGGTGAGGGGGGGGGAGGTTTAACACGGATATCAGAAAGACGTATTTTACACAGAGGGTGGTGGGGGCCTGGAATGCGCTGCCGGGCAAGGTGGTGGAGGCGGACACACTGGGAACGTTTAAGACTTATCTAGATAGCCACATGAACAGAGTGGGAATGGAGGGATACAAAAGAATAGTCTAGTTTGGACCAGGGAGCGGCACGGGCTTGGAGGGCCGAAGGGCCTGTTCCTGTGCTGTATTGTTCTTTGTTCTTTGTTCTGTGGGGTACGACTGTTGGGGGAGGGTTGGCTGGAAAAGGGGCTGGTGGGGGCTGTTTTAGCAATGGTGTTATGGATGGGTGGAGGCGTTGGAGGGTTCTTTTTTATGAGGTAAAGGATTTTTTTCCGGGTGGGTTTGGGGGTTGGGTTCAGGTCCAGTTAGTTTTTTAAGGGGCCCATTGATGGGAGGGGTTTGTATGTTTGTGTTGCCTTATGTTGGGCTCTGGGGGGTGGGAAAAACCTTTCTGGGGAGGGGTTTGGATTCTGACTGTGAGGCCAGTTGTTTAGTGAGTAGTGGGATATTTCCTTTGTTTTGCTTTGGATTCTTGCTTACCATCTTTTGTCCACCTTCTTGTTTTTTTCTTGTTGGCTTTTGACTATTGATGTTGGAATGGATATGTCCCCTGGTCTCGGGTTTGATAGAGGTGGGATGTATCCTGCTTTCCAGTTGCTCCACTGTTTTTCCTTTTGTCCTTTATAGGAACATAGGATTTAGGAGCAAGAGTAGACAATTCAGCCCTTTGAGCCCGCTCTGCCATTTTATATGACCATGGCTAATCTCCATCACATCCTAACTCTACTTCCCTGCCTTTTCCCGATAGCCCTTTATTCTGCTTTTGATCAAATATTTATCTCTCTTTTTCTTCAATCCATTGATTGATTCTGCATCCACTGCACTCTGGAGCACTGCGTTCCATAGATTCACAACCCTCTGTGAGAAGTATCTTCTCCTTATCTCTATCTTCAACCTCGCGCCCCTTACTCTACAACTATGACCTCTTGTCCTGGACTGTTCTAGAAGGGGGAAAATTTGGTTAACAATTACTTTATCAATCCTGTTGAGTATTTTATATACCTCAATCAAATCCCCCCTCATTCTTCTGTTCTCTAGTGAGTACAAGCCCAAGCTACTCAACCACTCCTCATACGACAGCTCTTTCAAACCTGGAATCAATCTAGTGAACCTCTTCTAAACTGCTCCCAATGCCACCACATTCTTCCTCAAAGAAGGTGATTAAAGCTGAATACAATACTCCAAGCGTGGCCTCACCAATGCCTTATGCAATCGTAACAACACTTCTCTACTTTTATACTCTTGACTTTTTGCAATAAATGCCAAGATTCCATTGGTCTTCCTTATAACATTCTGCACCTGCATACCCATGAGACTCATGCACAAGGATACTCAGATCCCTCTGCACAGACACTATTTGAATCTGTTTCCCAGTTAAATAGGAATTTGCCCTTTTATTTTTCCAGCTAAAATGGATAACCTCACATTTATCCACATTAAACTCCATCTGCCAGATTCTGGCCCATTTCCCCTGGCCCATCAATGTCCATTTGTAAACTTTTCATCTCCTTGTCAGTGTTTAGGAGAGTGGTTCCATGGAATGGGTTTTTTTTGGCTGAGATATTGGTATGTGTGTTACCGAGAAGGTCTACGGGTTGGCGGGGGTGGTTTTGGCCGGGGCGGGAGGGGTTGGTCGGCAGTAGGGAGGTAGATGGGTTTACTGGGGGAGGATATGTTTTTTTGACACGGGTGTTGGTAGGGAGTTGGAGGGGTTCCTTCTTTATAAGGGGTTGGGGGTCTTTTCGTGGGTGCAAGGGGTTGTTTCAGGTCTGTGTAGTGTTTTAAGGGGCCAGTCAAGGGGTTTGTGTGTCTGGGTTGAATTATGTTGGGTTCTGGGGGTTGGGGGAACCTCTTCTATCTGTAGGAGTTGGGGAGGGGTTGGATTCCAATTGAGGCTGGTTGTTCACTGAGTAGTGAGACAGTTCCTTTGTTTTGCTTTGGATTCTTTCTTCCCCTTTAGTCCACTTTTTTTTCTTCTTGGTTTTGGACCTTTGAGGATGGGATGGAGGTGTCCCCAATCTAGGGTTTGATAGAAGTGGGATGTGTCCCACTTTCCTCTTGCTCCACCATTTTTCCTTTTGGCTCTTATCCAGTTCCCTTTGTCCTTTATGGTCCCTTGCCCTCAGTGTCATAGAATCATAGGATTCCTACAGCGCAGAAGGAGGCCATTTGGCCCGTCGAGCCTGCACTGGCAACAATTCCACCCAGGCCCTTTCCCCTTAACTACATGTACTTACCCTGCTAATCCCCCTGATACTTAGGGGCACATTAACATGGCCAATCAACGTAAACTAAATGTCTTTAAAGTGTGTGTGGAAACCGGAGCACACGGAGGAAACCCATGCAGACATGGGGATGTTACAATGCAGAGGTTGATCCGCTTTTGAGAAGCCACGCCGAATTCCCCAAAGAGGAATACCTCGCTTCATAATCTGTTAAAAGTGTTTGAGAAGGTGTGAACTGTTCTTCATTGACATATAGAAATACCTGACGCTCACTTTAAGTTGTCAATTTGTATAGCTGAGAACTTGACATGATAGATTGCACATTCCGTCTACACAAGAGCAGCATGAGAAATCACATTCCAGCAAGATACGGTAGAGTGACAAGGTTTTGCGAAAGCAAGGTTTTCATATTAACATCAAAGTGGACTTGTTCATACATCAGCATGGAGGCAGAGTGTGTGTATAGATGGGTCTTTTTCTAAATGGAGGTCGGTCACCCGTGGTGTGCCCCAGGGATCTGTTCTGGGACCCTTGCTGTTTGTCATTTTCCTAAATTACCTGGATGAGGAAGTGGAGGGATGGGTTGGTAAGTTTGCCGACGACATGAAGGTTGGTGGGGTTGTGGATAGTCTGGAGGGATGTCAGAAGTTACAGAGGGACATAGATAGGATGCAAGACTGGGCGGAGAAGTAGCAGATGGACTTCAACCCAGATAAATGCGTAGTGGTCCATTTTGGCAGGTCAAATGGGATGAAGGAGTACAACATAAAGGGAAAGACTCTTAGTACTGTAGAGGATCAGAAGGACCTTGGGGTCCGGGTCCATAGGACTCTAAAATCGGCCCCGCAGGTGGAGGAGGTGGTTAAGAAGGCATATGGTGTGCTGGCCTTTATCAATCGAGGGATTGAGTTTAGGAGTCCGGGGATAATGATGCAGCTATATAAGACCCTCGTCAGACCCCACTTGGAGTACTGTGCTGCTCAGCTCTGGTTGCCTCATTACAGGAAGGATGTGGAAATGATTGAAAGGGTGCAGAGGAGATTTACAAGGATGTTGCCTGGATTGAGTGGCATGCCTTATGAGGACAGGCTGAGGGAGCTCGGTCTTTTCTCCTTGGAGAGACGCAGGATGAGAGGAGACCTAATAGAGGTATATAAGATGTTGAGAGGCATAGATCGGGTGGACTCTCGGAGGCTTTTTCCCAGGGTGGAAATGGCTGCTACGAGAGGACACAGGTTTAAGGTGCTGGGGGATAGGTACAGGGGAGATGTTAGGGGGAAGTTTTTCACACAGAGGGTGGTGGGCGAGTGGAATTGGCTGCCGTCAGTGGTGGTGGAGGCAAACTCAATAGGGTCTTTTAAGAGACTCTTGGATGAGTATATCGGACTTAATAGGATGGAGGGTTATAGGTAGGCTTAGAAGGTAGGGATATGTTCGGCACAACTTGTGGGGCCAAAGGGCCTGTTTTGTGCTGTAGTTTTTCTATGTTTCTATGAACATAGAGCCCACTAACAGCCATTCACCCTGATCTCAAAAAGAATATTTAATGTCATTTTGATTTGATTTATTATTGTCACATGTATTAGTATACAGTAAAAAGTATTGTTTCTTGCACGCTATATAGACAAAGCATACCATTTATAGAGAAGGAAACGAGAGAGTGCAGAATGTAGTGTTACAGTCATAGATAGGGTGTAGAGAAAGATCAACTTAGTGTGAAGTAGGTCCATTTAAAAGTCTGATGGCAGCAGGGAAAAGCTGTTCTTCAGTCGGTTGGTATGTGACCTCAGACTTTTGTATATTTTTCCTGACGGAAAAAGGTGGAAGAGAGAATGTCCAGGGTGCGTGGAGTCCTTATTTATGCTGGCTGCTTTTCCGAGGCATGTAGACAGAGTCAATGGATGGGAGGCTGGTTTGCGGGCTTTTTCCTGATGGAAGAAGGTGGAACAGAGTATGTCCGGTATTCTCCAGAATGTAGATAGGATCAACTGATTGCTTCATGACAGACTATGGAAGGATGAGAGGCAAAATAAAACCAGGTCCGCATCCATCTTGAGGGAGTGCGGCTTCCCAGCTGACATTTTAGCTGAGGTGGTTAAGTAGGTGGGTGTACGGACTATTCCCCAACCCTCCTCTCCCCACCGCCCCCCACCCCATTGAATCCAGTCCAATGACGTGTTGACTCTGCGCCCAGAGACATGCGCACACTTAGGGTACTCGTGATACTATTTCACAAACATATCTGTGGAACAGGATTTCTCAGTTAAATCGCCAGTGCATCCACTGAATGCTTCAGGCATTCATTTACTCATTCTACCCTGCTGGATCATACAACATGTACATTCCTTGAATTCCGTGGTACCACAGCACAGTAATATACCCCATATGTCCTTGTTTCCTCTGAAGCAGAATTAAACATTGTAATTTTCTAAATAAGGTGAAGTAGAAGCTTGTATTGAATAAATGTCATGATGTGGAGATGCCAGCGTTGGACTGGGGTAAACACAGTAAGACGTCTAACAACAGCAGGTTAAAGTCCAACAGGTTTATTTGGTAGCAAATGCCACTAGCTTTCGGAGCGTGCTGCTCCATTGTCATGTGGAGTGGGAGATGTGCTCACAAACAGGGCATACAGAGACACAAGCTCAAAAAAGTGCCATCAATGCCCATAGGCAAATTGATCTTGGTCTGCCAGATGGGTAACATAAAGAATCATAGAATCATAGAAACCCTACAGTGCAGAAGGAGGCCATTCGGCCCATCGAGTCTGCACCGACCACAATCCCACCCAGGCCCTATCCCCACATATTCACCCGCTAATCCCTCTAACCTACGCATCCCAGGACTCTAAGGGGCAATTTTTAAACCTGGCCAATCAACCTAACCCGCACATCTTTGGACTGTGGGAGGAAACCGGAGCACCCGGAGGAAACCCACGCAGACACGAGGAGAATGTGCAAACTCCACACAGACAGTGACCCGAGCCGGGAATCGAACCCGGGACCCTGGAGCTGTGAAGCAGCAGTGCTAACCACTGTGCTAGAGAGGTTGGATCGGGGCAGTTAATAGAAGCATAGAAAAACTTCAGCACAATACAGGCCCTTCAGCCCACAAAGTTATGCCGAACATGTCCCTACCTTAGCGATTACTAGGTGAAGTCGGTAAAAATACCTCTGAGGCTAGTTTGAGTCAAAATACAGTAAGGGTTTATTCTCACAAGCTTGCGGGAGAACTTGACCCCTTGAAAGCGGAAGCCAAAGTTCTCCCTGAACACAAGAAGCGTGGATCTTTATACATCAGGGTTCCCAATACAAGTCATGAAGCAAAGTCCAGTTAACAGTCCTTGATCATAAATTATAGTTCCTTTAACAGCTTCTGATACACTCTGGTTTATGGTTAGAGACTAACTGGTATCCTTGGATCATAAAGCACAATTCTCCTGGTAGTTGTAGTCAAGATGCAACCTCTGGTCCCCCGCTCTTCCCACGGCCTTTCCTTTGAAGTGACTGTGTGCAATTGCAGCTGTCCCAGTGGGAGTCCTCCTTCAAACGGCCATTCTCGCACTCTACCATTTGGTAGCTGCTTCCTTTGTTTAAATCATACACAAGCCTATGGGAAAAGTAAGACTTACAACCAACATCTACATTTAACTGTCTGTTTTATCAGAATGATATAAACAAGTGAGGGAACCATGAACAAATGGCTTATACTACTACCAGGAGCAATATAAACAAAGGGGAGACTAGCCATAAGGAAGGGTTATGTTTGTGATACATTCCAGGTACAAAGTTCAACCTTTTAGGTACAAAATACATTAACCCTTTCCCTTCTTCAATCCCCCTCTTTGGTCAGAGGCCAAGTGCAAACATGGCCCCATGACCAATTTAGAGCCAAATGTTACCAGCATATGGGCCTACCCCCTTCGTCAGGAAGTCTGCCCTTTCTGCCTGCACACTTGCACTTGGCATAATCCAGGCTGTTACCATTTTACAACAAGCGTTCAATAATGCCATACAAATACAACATGCGATAACAATGACAATTAATACAATTAACCCGTGCATCAGGTATGATCCCCGTGACCCGAACCATTGCCCCAGCCATCCCGGAGGGTTATAATTATGATATTGGTTCCCTTCACCTTGTATTGTCATCGTCACTCGTTTGATATGATCTGCCAAACGAGTTATATTTTCCGAAACATCTGGGATATACGTGCAGCATTCGGAGCACACATTCCTCCCTGGAAAGCCAACACAAAATCAAGTGTCAATCGGTTCGGTAAAGCAACAGTCCGGATAGCTACAACCTTGGCTGATACTTCAGAGAAGGCTGTGCTCATCTCCACGAACCTGTCCCTCATTTCATTCCCAATTCTCTCCAAGGTCGAGGACATATGTATACGTTCCTGTGCTGCTTTTGCTGTCCCATAAAGTGGGAAAGCTATCATAAAGAACCGTTCTGTCTCACTAATGGTGAATAGAGGATACCACATATGCTAAATAACACGATCCTACCCAATCCCAAGGAAGCCTTGGGTAGGCATTGTTTCCACAGACAAAACAGGTACCATCATATGCAGTCATGCTGCTCATATAAGTAGAGGAGAGGCTGACCAGGACATCAGCAATGGGGCAATGGATTGCAATCTGTTGCACCAAAGCCCAGGCACCACTGGTGACATTAATCTGCTGGGTGCAGTAGCTACGGCCCACAGGTATGGTTCCGTTTCCTACCAAGCAGATAGATCCCCCTTGTTGGTTTTTCACAACATGCCTGATGGGGTTTTAAATGTCAGTTTCCTTGTCCCATCTTGGGTTCCATTCTGATTCGAAATCCCCTCTACTATTCCCAGAGTTGACAAAGGGATAGGGAATAAAGGACTTTCCCCCCTTTCCTTCGTGCATGGGAATATGTAAGCAGACCCAGCACTTGCTCAAAATTTTGACTGCAATACATAGAAGTGAGACATATACATGAAAGTGTTCATGTGATAGGGTCGGATTTTAGAGGATTGGTACAATGGTCGCTTGGATCGACCAAACCTCGTGTTAATGTACTCATCCTCCTGAGCCCTCTGTTGTTGCCGGGTACAGATCCATCCCGGCCCCTCAGCTAAACACAAAAAATTCCAGCTACACCACATTACATTGCATGGGAGACCCTAATCACCTCGCCCTCCAACAGAGTTGGCAACATGTCATGGTTAAGGAATCCCAAGCAGCGGTCCCTACAGGTTACCTCCCAGGGACTTATTCCATGTGTCGGAAGGTTACAATAAACAGAGCCATCGTTACAGAGATGCTTGCGATGCTCTATCCTCAAGCCTACACAATTCCATCTATACTTCCCCTCCGTAACTAGCAGGGCAAGGGTCGTGAGAAGCAGCAAGAGAATCATCCTATCACTTAACTAATAACCCGCGCGACTGTTATACAATGGTCCAAAGGCTATACCGCCCGCGCGCAACTTTGCGTGAACCCGTTCAGCTTGCTTGGAGGTCAGCCGTCTCACATATCTGTGAATTAAGCACACTACCCAATTTTAACCTCATAGGGCCCTTCCATTTAGAGGCGAACCCAGGTTTGTCAAGTAGTGCTTTTACTAGGATGCAACTTCCCGCCCGTCAGGGAGCATTTCAAGCTCTCTCTCCCTGTGTCTCTTTGTTCCAGATTGTCTTTTACCAATTTGCGTGTCCCTTTTAGTTGGGTGCTTAGTTCCAAAACATATCTCCTGAATTCATCTTTTAGTGAACCTACATCATCGCTCATTCTGTCATTAATTTCATAAGGGGTTAATCCGGTTGTCCGGTTTGTGGTAACTCTTAGCCTCATCATTTTCCCAATGTCTGTATGGCTTTAGCTAGTACATTATACATTTAACTACACACCCCCCTTCCATAGAAAGCTTAGTGTGAATTAAATAGCACTTTACATTGGTTTTTTGGCTGCAGTTGGACATCCATTCATTTGTATATAATCTCATCAGAAAACATCGCATTCCCCATTAAAATCACCTACCATACAGCTCCAATCTTTATATAATGTACCCTGACATTATCTCTAATTTATTTATTTTTTATGGCGAGGAAAACAGGAAGCTCCTACAAAATTATGTTTTATCAATACACAACATATAATATATAACTAACTATATTATACAAAATTGGTGAAGGCTTTTCAGGATTTTATTTTATTTCCGGGTCTATATAGCTGTGCTATACTGTATAATTAAAATCATCAAGCGCCAATAGTATCATACCACTTTACACATCATAATTGTGAGATCCAAACCCTTTTAACCCAAGAGATTTCCAATTTTAAACTGAGCTCCAGATCAAACCCCCCCGCACTCGAGGAAAACAACAGGCGCCAAATCAAAACCAAAATAGGTACAATACAGGCTAGTTAATTAATCAGAAACATTTTGGTTTGATTTTAACTGGCTAGATTTTAAGCTTGACAGTGCTCAATATTTGGCAAACTTTGAACAATAGATAGCACATAAAATTCCAATGGCAGTACATAATTTTAAACAGTTTACAGAATATTAAACTATCAGACATTTGTAAGGGCAATTTGCAATGGCAACTAAGATTTAATTGATTAATCTCCTGCTGGAACTTGAAATAAGCAGAATTACGATTCATTTCACTTAACTTAAAATATTTTAAACTGACTCATAGACAGTACATTTACCTCATGGTTTTGTTCTTGTTTATCTACTTTTCCATAAAATTACTTAATTTCTTCTCCCAATTTCTCAACTAACTCTCTCATAATCTTCACTTCAAGACAAAGGAGAGAGCACATGGTTCCCTCCAAGGTTTAAATCCTTTCTTAAGAAAATTCAAACACAGGTTTAATCAAAATTCAAATTGGCTATTTCCAACTTCAATTTATGTACTTTGATTTTGAAATTTCAATTTACCTTCTAATTTTATTTAAACTCTGTATCAAACCCACTGTTGTAAAATCACAACAAAGCAAACAACTTTGTAAACACACATAGACACACATGGAAGCTTCCAACACTCATTCAAACTTAACATCTTAAACTGAGATGTAAGTAAAACATTTTAAAAGAATACAGAACTTGGATTAAGACAGTCACTTTATTCTTCTTTCTTCCAAACTGTCATTAGAACTCAAAACAGAAGTAAATTCAAGAAATCTTATCATAGAACCATAGAACCATAGAAAATTACAGCTCAGAAACAGGCCTTTTGGCCCTTCTTGTCTGTGCCGAACCATTTTATGCCTAGTCCCACTGACCTGCACTTGGACCATATCCCTCCACACCCCTCTCATCCATGAACCCGTCCAAGTTTTTCTTAAATGTTAAAAGTGACCCCGCATTTACCGCTTTATCCGGCAGCTCATTCCACACTCCCACCACTCTCTGCGTGAAGAAGCCCCCCCTAATATTCCCTTTAAACTTTTCTCCTTTCACCCTTAACCCATGCCCTCTGGTTTTTTTCTCCCCGAGCCTCAGCGGAAAAAGCCTGCTTGCATTCACTCTATCTATACCCATCAAAATCTTATACACCTCGATCAAACCTCCCCTCAATCTTCTACGCTCCACGGAATAAAGTCCCAACCTATTCAATCTCTCTCTGTAACTCAGCTTCTCAAGTCCCGGCAACATCCTTGTGAACCTTCTCTGCACTCTTTCAATCTTATTTACATCCTTCCTGTAACTAGGTGACCAAAACTGGACACAATACTCCAAATTCGGCCTCACCAATGTCTTATATAGACCATTGTCCGCAGCAAACTACCCAGCCTTCAGGAGAACAGTGACCAAGACACCACACAACCCTGCCACAGCAACCTCTGCAAGACGTGCCGGATCATCGACACAGATGCCATCATCTCACGTGAGAACACCATCCACCAGGTACACGGTACATACTCTTGCAACTCGGCCAACGTTGTCTACCTGATACGCTGCAAGAAAGGATGTCCCGAGGCATGGTACATTGGGGAAACTATGCAGACGCTGCGACAACGGATGAATGAACACCGCTCGACAATCACCAGGCAAGACTGTTCTCTTCCTGTTGGGGAGCACTTCAGCGGTCACGGGCATTCGGCCTCTGATATTCGGGTAAGCGTTCTCCAAGGCGGCCTTCGCGACACACGACAGCGCAGAGTCGCGGAGCAGAAACTGATAGCCAGGTTCCGCACACACAAGGACGGCCTCAACCGGGATATTGGGTTTATGTCACACTATTTCACATAAATATTTCTGCTTTTTTCCTCCTGAGTCTTTATCATGCGATCCTAGAATCAGAATTTATGTCACACTATTTGTAACTCCCACAGTTGCGTGGACCTGCAGAGTTTCACTGGCTGTCTTGTCTGGAGACAATACACATCTTTTTAGCCTGTCTTGATGCTCTCTCCACTCCCATTGTTTTGTTTCTTAAAGACTGGATTAGTTGTAAGTATTCGCATTCCAACCATTATTCATGTAAATTGAGTCTGTGTCTTATAAGTTCTGTTTGTGAACAGAATTCCCACTCACCTGAAGAAGGGGCTCAGAGCCTCGAAAGCATGTGTGGCTTTTGCTACCAAATAAACCTGTTGGACTTTAACCTGGTGTTGTTAAACTTCTTACTGTGTTTACCCCAGTCCAACGCCGGCATCTCCACATCATTATATAACCTTACCATAACACTCCAACTTTTATACTCGATACTCCGATTTATAAAGGCCAATGTACCAAAGGCACTCTTTACGACCCTATCCACCTGTGACGTCACTTTTAGGGAATTCTGTACCTGTATTCCCAGATCCCTCTGCTCAGCTGCATTCTTCGGAGTCCTACCATTTACCCTGTACGTTCTACTTTGGTTTGTCCTTCCAAAGTGCAATATCTCACACTTGTCTGCGTTAAATTCCATTTGCCATTTTTCAGCCCATTTTTCTAGTTGGTCCAAATCCCTCTGCAAGCTTTGAAAACCTTCCTCACTGTCCACTACACCTCCAATCTTTGTATCATCAGCAAACTTGCTGATCCAATTTACCACATTATCATCCAGATCATTGATATAGATGACAAACAACAATGGACCCAACACCGATCCCTGTGGCACATCACTAGTCACAGGCCTCCACTCAGAGTAGCAATCCTCCACAACCACTCTCTGGCTTCTTCCATTGAGCCAGTTTCTTATCCAATTTACTACCTCCCCATGTATACCTAGCGACTGAACCTTCCTAACTAACCTCCCATGAGGGACCTTGTCAAAGGCCTTGCTGAAATCCAGGTAGACAACATCCACCACCTTCCCTTCATCCACTTTCCTGGTAACCTCCTCGAAAAACTCTAATAGATTGGTCAAACATGACCTACCACGCACAAAGCCAGGTTGACTCTCCCTAATAAGTCCCTGTCTATCCAAATATTTGTAGATCCTATCCCTTATCACACCTTCCAATAACTTGCCCACCACCGACGTCAAACTTACTGGCCGATAATTTCCCGGATTTCTTTTGGAACCTTTTTTAAACAACGGAACAACATGAGCCACCCTCCAATCATCCGGCACCTCCCCCGTGAATACTGACATTTTAAATATGTCTGCCAGGGCCCCTGCAAGTTCAACACTAGCTTCCCTCAAGGTCCGTGGGAATACCCTGTCCGGTCCTGGGGATTTATCCACTCTGATTTGCCTCAAGACAGCGAGCACCTCCTCCCCTTTAATCTGTAAAGGTTCCATGGCCTCCCTACCAGTTTGCCCTATTTCCGTAGACTCCATGCCCGTTTCCTCAGTAAATACGGATGCAAAAAAACCATTTAGTATCTCCCCCATCTCTTTTGGTTCCATACACAGTCTACCACACTGGTCTTCAAGAGGACCAATTTTATCCCTCACTATCCTTTTGCTCCTAACATACCTATAGAAGCTCTTTGGATTTTCCTTCACTCTGTCTGCCAAAGCAACCTCATGTCTTCTTTTAGCCCTCCTGATTTCCCTCTTAAGTAGCTTCTTGCACTTTTTATACTCCTCAAGCATCTGATCTGTTCCTTGCTGCCTGTACATTTCATACAACTCTCTCTTCCTCTTAATCAGTGTTACAATCTCCCTCGAGAACCAAGGTTCCTTATTCCTATTTACTTTGCCTTTAATCCTGACAGGAACATACAAAGTCTGCACTCTCAAAATTTCTCCTTTGAAGGCCTCCCACTTTCCATTTACATCCTTACCAGAGAACAGCCTGTGCCAATCCACACTTCCCAGATCCCTTCTCATTTCATCAAATTTGGCCTTTTTCCAGTTCAGAACTTCAACCCGAGGACCAGATCTATCCTTATCCACGATCAGGTTGAAACTAATGGCATTATGATCACTGGATCCAAAGTGTTCCCTCACACTCACATCCATCACCTGCCCTAACTCATTTCCCAATAGGAGATCCAATATCGCATCCTCTCTAGTTGGCACCTCTATATACTGATGTACAAAATTCTCCTGAACACATTTTACAAACTCTACCCCGTCTAAACCTTTAACAGTATGCGAGTCCCAATCTATATGTGGAAAATTAAAATCCCCTACTATCACAACTTTGTGTTTCTTGCAGTTGTCAGCTATCTCTCTGCTGATTTGCTCCTCCAATTCTCGCTGACTATTGGGTGGTCTATAATACAACCCCATTAATGTGGTCATACCTTTCCTGTTTCTCAGCTCCACCCATAGGGCCTCTGTAGACAAGCTCCCTAATCTATCCTGCCTGAGTACCGCTGTAACATTTTCCCTGACCAACAATGCCACACCCCCACCTTTTATCCCTCTGCCTCTATCCCGCCTGAAACATTGGAACCCTGGAACATTGAGCTGCCAGTCCTGCCCCTCCTGTAGCCAAGTTTCACTAATGGCTATAATGTCATATTTCCATGTGTCTATCCACGCCTTCAGCTCATCTGCCTTCCCCTCAATACTCCTGGCATTGAAATAGACACACCTCAAAAAATTATTTCCACCACACTCTACCCTTCCATTTGTGATTTTAATCACTTTAATCTTTAACAGTCTTAACACCTCCCCAGCTCTCCTGAGGCTAAACTAAGGTCATTTATTACCCACAATAAACACTCCACAAGAACAAACAAAGGCTTCAACAATTCCTGCTCTCAATTTAATACAACAACAACCACCTACATTCGACTAACAACGAGATCACACAAACAAACTGAAATACAAAAACTAAGATCTCTCCTATCCATCTCCAGGTATGCCATTAGCCCATTCTACCAACTCATCATAGTTCGGGGTACTGAGAATCCCCATTTTAAGGATTTTTTGGTGAACACTAAAGAATTCATCCTTAAAAGCCTGGATGAATGCTCGATCTCCTCGACCTGAGTTTGCTTGTCCGGAGCACTCCTGATATACCTGGAACAATCATCCCCCACAGTCAGAAGCTCCTTCCCCTTTTAGCTGTTTCATTGTGGTCATTCTGCTCCACTTAGTGGGAGCATTCCCTACCACTCTCTGAATTTCTACCTTAAACTGGGCGAAGGGTGTCTGTTGGGCATAATCCTGTGCTGGGGGAGCGGCGGGTCCACCTGCTACCTGTCTCCACTTATCCGCTGGACAGGCTGCCCTGACCAGTTGGTGTACGTCTCTCAGGTGTAATTGGTATCCTACCCAGATTGTGTCTAATTCTTCCCAGAATTTAGTGTTTGCGCTTCTAGGTTGTAATTTACCCAGGGAAGCCATTATCTGCTGCCTCTCATCTGAGGTGAAGGGTTTATAATTTACTTTTGGCTGCGCATCTGTTCCCCCTTGAGTTACTGGCACTAAGTTGTGTTCTAGCGCTTTCCACTCCTCTGGGAGAGTGTTTAGTCCCGTTGTGTGGACTCATAAGGAGGTAGAGGAACGGTTTCCCCTCTCCATAGCTTTTCTTCTAATACTTGGTTTTGTTTCTCCAGTTCCCTTACTCTGCATTCTAACTCCCGAATCCTTTCTTTATTTTCACTCCACTTCTTAGTAGAGGCGACTACTTGCTCAATTAGTCCGGCTAACTGATGTATTAACAATACTCCTATTTTCTTTGTCATGTTTCTCTTTTCTTTATCCAACCACTTATGCTGTTTGTCCAGAGGGTAGGATAAGTTCCACCCCCCTTTTCTCATCTGTTTAATGAATTTGTTCCTCTTAGTCATACACTCATTTATCAGGGATTCCAGAAGTCCCCACTGTCTTTGTGCTTGTGATCCCACCATAATACAGATAAGTTTTATACTCACCACTTGGAGCATTCTATTCTCCCTTCTCATTCTCCCGCTCTTATCGGAGTCTGGTGTTACCTGTCAGGGGTGATCAAATCCCTCCGTACCACTGCTTACACTATTAAGCTTACACTATTAAGCTTACTTCATGAACCCTAAAGTTATGCCCCCTAGTTACCACTAATGCTTGTGTATGATTTAAACAAAGGAAGCAGCTACCAAATGGTAGAGTGTGAGAATGGCCGTTTGAAGGAGGACTCCCACTGGGACAGCTGCAATCGCACACAGTCACTTCAAAGGAAAGGCCACAGGAAGAGCGGGGGACCAGAGGTTGCATCTTGACTACAACTAAGGAGAATTGTGCTTTATGACCCAAGGATACCAGATAGTCTCTAACCATAAACCATACTTTTACCCCGGTGATCACTCAGACAGTTTCTCACTCACGTCTGAACATCACACCTCAGGCACCTTTTTCTCCAGTCTTTACACTCACTTGAGTATTAAAGACAAATGCCTCCTTGTCCGTACGTGTTCAGTTCAGACGTCTTTCACTCTCACACTCTCTCATCACATATGATCAACCCACTGTAGTTTGACTCACCCTATTAGGTTCAGAACTCTATTCCAGTACCCAGGTTGTGGCCATTCAACCTGAGCCCGCAAACAGAGTCCCGCAAACAGATCCCGGGGTGTCTCCCGGCTTTCGGCACCAAATGAAGTCGGTAAAAATACCTCTGAGGCTAGTTTGAGTCAAAATACAGTAAGGGTTTATTCTCACAAGCTTGCGGGAGAACTTGACCCCTTGAAAGCGGAAGCCAAAGTTCTCCCTGAACACAAGAAGCATGGACCTTTATACATCAGGGTTCCCAATACAAGTCATGAAGCAAAGTCCAGTTAACAGTCCTTGATCATAAATTATAGTTCCTTTAACAGCTTCTGATACACTCTGGTTTATGGTTAGAGACTATCTGGTATCCTTGGATCATAAAGCACAATTCTCCTGGTAGTTGTAGTCAAGATGCAACCTCTGGTCCCCCGCTCTTCCTGTGGCCTTTCCTTTGAAGTGACTGTGTGCGATTGCAGCTGTCCCAGTGGGAGTCCTCCTTCAAACGGCCATTCTCACACTCTACCATTTGGTAGCTGCTTCCTTTGTTTAAATCATACACAAGCATTAGTGGTAACTAGGGGGCATAACTTTAGGGTTCATGGTGGGAGATATATAGAACATAGAACATAGAACATTACAGCGCAGAACAGGCCCTTCGGCCCACGATGTTGCACCGACCAGTTAAAAAAAAAACTGTGACCCTCCAACCTAAACCAATTTCTTTTCGTCCATGAACCTATCTACGGATCTCTTAAACGCCCCCAAACTAGGCGCATTTACAACTGATGCTGGCAGGGCATTCCAATCCCTCACCACCCTCTGGGTAAAGAACCTACCCCTGACATCGGTTCTATAACTACCCCCCCTCAATTTAAAGCCATGCCCCCTCGTGCTGGATTTCTCCATCAGAGGAAAAAGGCTATCACTATCCACCCTATCTAAACCTCTAATCATCTTATATGTTTCAATAAGATCCCCTCTTAGCCGCCGCCTTTCCAGCGAAAACAATCCCAAATCCCTCAGCCTCTCCTCATAGGATCTCCCCTCCATACCAGGCAACATCCTGGTAAACCTCCTCTGCACCCTCTCCAAAGCCTCCACATCCTTCCTGTAATGTGGGGACCAGAACTGCACACAGTACTCCAAGTGCGGCCGCACCAGAGTTGTGTACAGTTGCAACATAACGCTACGACTCCTAAATTCAATCCCCCTACCAATAAACGCCAAGACACCATATGCCTTCTTAACAACCTTATCTACTTGATTCCCAACTTTCAGGGATCTATGCACACATACACCTAGATCCCTCTGCTCCTCCACACTATTCAAAGTCCTCCCGTTAGCCCTATACTCAACACATCTGTTATTCCTACCAAAGTGAATTACCTCACACTTCTCCGCATTAAACTCCATCCGCCACCTCTCGGCCCAACTTTGCAACCTGTCTAAGTCTTCCTGCAAACTACGACACCCTTCCTCACTGTCTACCACACCACCGACTTTGGTGTCATCAGCAAATTTGCTAATCCACCCAACTATACCCTCATCCAGATCATTAATAAATATTACAAACAGCAGTGGCCCCAAAACAGATCCCTGAGGTACACCACTTGTAACCGCACTCCATGATGAATATTTACTATCAACCACCACCCTCTGTTTCCTATCCGCTAGCCAATTCCTGATCCAATTTCCTAGATCACCCCCAATCCCATACATCTGCATTTTCTGCAGAAGCCTACCATGGTGAACCTTATCAAACGCCTTACTAAAATCCATATATACCACGTCCACTGCCTTGCCCCCATCCACCTCCTTGGTCACTTTCTCAAAAAACTCAATAAGGTTAGTAAGGCACGACCTACCTGCCACAAAACCATGCTGACTATCACCTATCAATTCATTACTCTCCAAATAACTATAAATCCTATCCCTTATAATTTTTTCCAACATCTTGCCGACAACAGAAGTGAGACTCACCGGTCTATAATTCCCGGGGAAGTCTCTGTTCCCCTTCTTAAACAATGGGACAACATTCGCTAACCTCCAATCTTCTGGTACTATACCAGAGGCCAACGACGACCTGAAGATCAGAGCCAGAGGCTCTGCAATCACTTCTCTTGCCTCCCAGAGAATCCTTGGATAAATCCCATCCGGACCAGGGGATTTATCTATTTTCAGACCCTCCAGAATATCCTGCACATCCTCCTTATCAACTGTAATACTGTCTATTCTACTCCCCTGCAACCCAGTGTCCTCCTCAGCTATATTCATGTCCCCTTGCGTGAACACCGAAGAGAAATATTGGTTCAATGCTTCACCAATCTCCTCCGGTTCCACACATAACTTCCCTCTGCCATCTATAACTGGCCCTAAACTTGCCCTAACCAACCTTCTGTTCTTGACATACCTATAGAACGCCTTAGGATTCTCTTTAACCCTATCCGCCAAAGTCTTCTCATGTCCCCTTTTAGCCCTTCTAAGCTAGAACATAGAACATAGAACATAGAACATTACAGCGCAGAACAGGCCCTTCGGCCCACGATGTTGCACCGACCAGTAAAAAAAAAACTGTGACCCTCCAACCTAAACCAATTTCTTTTCGTCCATGAACCTATCTACGGATCTCTTAAACGCCCCCAAACTAGGCGCATTTACTACTGATGCTGGCAGGGCATTCCAATCCCTCACCACCCTCTGGGTAAAGAACCTACCCCTGACATCGGTTCTATAACTACCCCCCCTCAATTTAAAGCCATGCCCCCTCGTGCTGGATTTCTCCATCAGAGGAAAAAGGCTATCACTATCCACCCTATCTAAACCTCTAATCATCTTATATGTTTCAATAAGATCCCCTCTTAGCCGCCGCCTTTCCAGCGAAAACAATCCCAAATCCCTCAGCCTCTCCTCATAGGATCTCCCCTCCATACCAGGCAACATCCTGGTAAACCTCCTCTGCACCCTCTCCAAAGCCTCCACATCCTTCCTGTAATGTGGGGACCAGAACTGCACACAGTACTCCAAGTGCGGCCGCACCAGAGTTGTGTACAGTTGCAACATAACGCTACGACTCCTAAATTCAATCCCCCTACCAATAAACGCCAAGACACCATATGCCTTCTTAACAACCTTATCTACTTGATTCCCAACTTTCAGGGATCTATGCACACATACACCTAGATCCCTCTGCTCCTCCACACTATTCAAAGTCCTCCCGTTAGCCCTATACTCAACACATCTGTTATTCCTACCAAAGTGAATTACCTCACACTTCTCCGCATTAAACTCCATCCGCCACCTCTCGGCCCAACTTTGCAACCTGTCTAAGTCTTCCTGCAAACTACGACACCCTTCCTCACTGTCTACCACACCACCGACTTTGGTGTCATCAGCAAATTTGCTAATCCACCCAACTATACCCTCATCCAGATCATTAATAAATATTACAAACAGCAGTGGCCCCAAAACAGATCCCTGAGGTACACCACTTGTAACCGCACTCCATGATGAATATTTACTATCAACCACCACCCTCTGTTTCCTATCCGCTAGCCAATTCCTGATCCAATTTCCTAGATCACCCCCAATCCCATACATCTGCATTTTCTGCAGAAGCCTACCATGGTGAACCTTATCAAACGCCTTACTAAAATCCATATATACCACGTCCACTGCCTTGCCCCCATCCACCTCCTTGGTCACTTTCTCAAAAAACTCAATAAGGTTAGTAAGGCACGACCTACCTGCCACAAAACCATGCTGACTATCACCTATCAATTCATTACTCTCCAAATAACTATAAATCCTATCCCTTATAATTTTTTCCAACATCTTGCCGACAACAGAAGTGAGACTCACCGGTCTATAATTCCCGGGGAAGTCTCTGTTCCCCTTCTTAAACAATGGGACAACATTCGCTAACCTCCAATCTTCTGGTACTATACCAGAGGCCAACGACGACCTGAAGATCAGAGCCAGAGGCTCTGCAATCACTTCTCTTGCCTCCCAGAGAATCCTTGGATAAATCCCATCCGGACCAGGGGATTTATCTATTTTCAGACCCTCCAGAATATCCTGCACATCCTCCTTATCAACTGTAATACTGTCTATTCTACTCCCTTGCAACCCAGTGTCCTCCTCAGCTATATTCATGTCCCCTTGCGTGAACACCGAAGAGAAATATTGGTTCAATGCTTCACCAATCTCCTCCGGTTCCACACATAACTTCCCTCTGCCATCTATAACTGGCCCTAAACTTGCCCTAACCAACCTTCTGTTCTTGACATACCTATAGAACGCCTTAGGATTCTCTTTAACCCTATCCGCCAAAGTCTTCTCATGTCCCCTTTTAGCCCTTCTAAGCTCGCTCTTCAACTCCCTCTTAGCCAATCTAAAGCTTTCTAGTGCACTACCCGAGTGCTCACGTCTCATCCGAACATAAGCCTCCTTTTTCTTTTTAACCAACAAAGAAACTTTTTTGGTGCACCACGGTTCCCTAGCCCTACCAATTCCTCCTTGCCTGACAGGGACATACCTATCACAGACTCGCAGTAGCTGCTCCTTGAAAAAACTCCACATGTCGGACGTTCCCAGTCCCTGTAATCTCCTAGTCCAACCTATGTTTCCTAATTCTCTCCTAATAGCCTCATAATTACCCTTCCCCCAGCTAAAACCATTGGCCCGAGGTTCATGCCTATCCCTTTCCATCACTAAGGTGAACGTAACCGAATTGTGGTCACTATCACCAAAATGCACACCAACTTCCAAGTCTAGCACCTGGTCTGGCTCATTTCCCAGCACCAGATCCAATATAGCCTCACCTCTAGTTGGCCTGTCTACATACTGAGTCAAAAAACCTTCCTGCACGCTTTGAACAAAAACTGACCCCTCTAACGAGCTAGAGCTATAACAATTCCAGTCAATATTAGTCAAGTTAAAATCCCCCATAACAATTGCCCTATTACTTTCACTCCTAAGCAGGATTGACTCCGCAATCCTTTCCTCAACCTCTCTAGAACTTTTAGGAGGTCTATAAAAGACTCCCAACAGGGTGACCTCTCCTCTCCTATTTCTAATCTCCGCCCATACTACCTCAACAGATAAGTCCTCATCAAACCTCCTCTCTGACACTGTGATACAATCTCTGACCAATAATGCTACCCCTCCCCCTCTTCTACCTCCTTCCCTACTTCGACTAAAACATTTGAACCCCGGGACCTGCAGCATCCATTCCTGCCCCTGCTCTATCCATGTCTCTGAAATAGCCACAACATCGAAGTCCCAGGTACTGATCCACGCTGCAAGTTCACCCACTTTATTGCGAATACTCCTGGCATTGAAGTATACACATTTCAAACCCTGCTCCACCCCACCTCTGCAATGCCGTGCATTGCAGTCCCCATCCATGCATCCCTCACTTTCAGCCCCACTACTCAGGATCCCTCCCCCCCCCCGAATCAGTTTAAACCTCCCTGCATGGCCTTAGCAAATTTACCCCCCAGGATATTGGTCCCCTTCTGATTAAGGTGTAGACCATCCTTCTCATAGAGGTCACACCTTCCCCAGTACGAGCCCCAATTGCTTAAGTACCTGAACCCCTCCCTCCTGCACCATCCCCTCAGCCATGAATTCAAACCTTCCCTCTCCCTATTCCTCTCTAAACTATCCCGTGGTACAGGCAAGAGTCCAGAGATAACCACTCTGTCAGTCTTGGCCTTTAGTTTCCACCCCAACTCCATAAATCCCTGCCTAATATCCCCTTCCCCTATCCTCCCTATGTCGTGTGTCCCCACATGTACAATAACTTGTGGTTTATCTCCCTCCCCCCTAAGAGTCCTAAATACCCTGTCAGACACATCCCGGACCCCAGCCCCTGGTAGGCAACACACCAACCCTGAGTCCCTACCTTTAGTTCCGACCCTCCTATCTGTCCCCTTAATTGTGGAGTCCCCAATCACAAGGCCCAGTCTTTTACAGCCCCTAACCACCTGAGCTTTCTCACTCGGCTCACCCCCAGAGATCTGCTCTCTATGCTCAGTTGATTCCTCCTCAACTGTAGCCTCCAGCACCGAAAACCTATTATGGAGGGGAACCGCCCCAGGGGATTGTCTTCCCGATTGCTTCTTACCCCTCCTCCTGGCATTGACCCAAGCCTCATTTCTAGGAGTTACTATTTCTCTATAACTCCTATCAACTTCCAGCTCGCTCTTCAACTCCCTCTTAGCCAATCTAAAGCTTTCTAGTGCACTACCCGAGTGCTCACGTCTCATCCGAACATAAGCCTCCTTTTTCTTTTTAACCAACAAAGAAACTTTTTTGGTGCACCACGGTTCCCTAGCCCTACCAATTCCTCCTTGCCTGACAGGGACATACCTATCACAGACTCGCAGTAGCTGCTCCTTGAAAAAACTCCACATGTCGGACGTTCCCAGTCCCTGTAATCTCCTAGTCCAACCTATGTTTCCTAATTCTCTCCTAATAGCCTCATAATTACCCTTCCCCCAGCTAAAACCACTGGCCCGAGGTTCATGCCTATCCCTTTCCATCACTAAGGTGAACGTAACCGAATTGTGGTCACTATCACCAAAATGCACACCAACTTCCAAGTCTAGCACCTGGTCTGGCTCATTTCCCAGCACCAGATCCAATATAGCCTCACCTCTAGTTGGCCTGTCTACATACTGAGTCAAAAAACCTTCCTGCACGCTTTGAACAAAAACTGACCCCTCTAACGAGCTAGAGCTATAACAATTCCAGTCAATATTAGTCAAGTTAAAATCCCCCATAACAATTGCCCTATTACTTTCACTCCTAAGCAGGATTGACTCCGCAATCCTTTCCTCAACCTCTCTAGAACTTTTAGGAGGTCTATAAAAGACTCCCAACAGGGTGACCTCTCCTCTCCTATTTCTAATCTCCGCCCATACTACCTCAACAGATAAGTCCTCATCAAACCTCCTCTCTGACACTGTGATACAATCTCTGACCAATAATGCTACCCCTCCCCCTCTTCTACCTCCTTCCCTACTTCGACTAAAACATTTGAACCCCGGGACCTGCAGCATCCATTCCTGCCCCTGCTCTATCCATGTCTCTGAAATAGCCACAACATCGAAGTCCCAGGTACTGATCCACGCTGCAAGTTCACCCACTTTATTGCGAATACTCCTGGCATTGAAGTATACACATTTCAAACCCTGCTCCACCCCACCTCTGCAATGCCGTGCATTGCAGTCCCCATCCATGCATCCCTCACTTTCAGCCCCACTACTCAGGATCCCTCCCCCCCCCCGAATCAGTTTAAACCTCCCTGCATGGCCTTAGCAAATTTACCCCCCAGGATATTGGTCCCCTTCTGATTAAGGTGTAGACCATCCTTCTCATAGAGGTCACACCTTCCCCAGTACGAGCCCCAATTGCTTAAGTACCTGAACCCCTCCCTCCTGCACCATCCCCTCAGCCATGAATTCAAACCTTCCCTCTCCCTATTCCTCTCTAAACTATCCCGTGGTACAGGCAAGAGTCCAGAGATAACCACTCTGTCAGTCTTGGCCTTTAGTTTCCACCCCAACTCCATAAATCCCTGCCTAATATCCCCTTCCCCTATCCTCCCTATGTCGTGTGTCCCCACATGTACAATAACTTGTGGTTTATCTCCCTCCCCCCTAAGAGTCCTGAATACCCTGTCAGACACATCCTGGACCCCAGCCCCTGGTAGGCAACACACCAACCCTGAGTCCCTACCTTTAGTTCCGACCCTCCTATCTGTCCCCTATAGGAAGGATGTCCGAGGTAGGTTTTTTACTCAGAGAATGGTTGGGGTGTGGAATGGACTGCCTGCAGTGATAGTAGAGTCAGAAACTTTAGGAACATTTAAGAAGCTATTGGATAGGCACATGGAGTACTTCGGGATGATAGGGAGGAAATAGCTTGATCTGGGTTTCAGACAAAGCTCGGCACAACAACGTGGGCCGAAGGGCCTGTTCTGTGCTGTACTGTTCTATGTTCTATGTCCTATGTTCTACAAGCCTACGGGAAAAGTAAGACTTACAACCCAACATCTACATTTAACTGTCTGTTTTATCAGAATGATATAAACAAGCGAGGGAACCATGAACAAATGACTTATACTGTTTCTGTGTTCTATGTTTCTTTCCAGAATGCTCCTAATCCTCTGCAAACAGGGCCATAGGATCTTTTACTTCTACTTGAGAGAGCAGACAGGTCTTCCGTGTATAATCTCAGATGAATAGCGCAGCACTCTCCCAGTGTTGCAAGGTGTGTCAGTGTGGATTTTGTGCTCATGTCTGAATACATAACTTTCTGACATGGAGATGAGAGAGAGATACCAATGAGCCACAGAGTAGGAGGCGGCGGCGTTGTGGTATTGTTGCTTGACTAGTAATCCAGATACCTGGATTATTAATGTTCTTGGGACTCGCGTTCGAATCCCATCACGGCAGATGGTGAAATTTGAATTTAACAGAAATATCTGGAATTAAGAATCTACTGATGACCATGAAATATAGACTTGTACAAGCATATTCCCATAGAGCTGTACAGCAGATGATGAGCATTAGTGTAGGGGATCAGCGCATGCGCAGTGGCCCTGCACTTCTGGCCTCCCAATCGCTGGCCAGCCCCGAGACCCCCGCATTGCTGGCCTTCCGACTCCCTCACCCCCCGATTGCTGGCCTCCTGGACCTCTCTGGGCCAGCACCGACGCCCCCCAGCAGCCCCGACTTTTCCCCTCCCCCAACCCAGATGGCCAGCTCCTTCCCTCCCTCTGCCACTGATCCCAGTGCAGAGTGGCAGCGGGGCCCTGCCACCGATTACCCCCCAGTGGGCTCCACCACCAATAGGCCCTCCTCTGGCCCCGCCCCATTGTGTTGCCCAATGCCTGATGGGCAGTGCCAACGTGCCCCTTAGGCAATGCTACTTTGCCCCTTGGGCAGAGTGCAAGGCTGGCACTGCCCAGAGGGGCATTCCACCTTACCCACGACCTCCTGGGGGGGCCTCCATGGCCTCTGTTCCCCCCAGCAGGGTCAGCCGCCTGCTCCCCATTAGTGGGGAGCAGTTGTAAACCCCGCTGGAGTGAACCACTCCTGACCGGGGGGTGGGGGCGGGGAGAAACACTACCGGGCCTGGAAACTTCAGTCCCGGGCCCGCTATGATATTTAAATGGTAATTTTAATATTTAACTCAGTGGGCGAAGCTGATGACTCCAGAAAACATGGAGTCAGAGACACGCAGAGACCATGGCGCCCTGCGGGGATCTCGCTGAACAGCCTCTGCTGATGTCTCCCAGCCCGTTGCACTGCTAGAGCAGTGCAGCAGGCTGGGAGAATCGCCCCCTACATTGGACAGTGAGGAATAATGATGCTGCATATCCATAATTGAGGAGAATGTGAGTTGTACCATCACTGGGGATGTTTGGGTGCAGTGAGAATAGCAGCTCAAACTGAAGAGCTTTGAATACAGAGTGCTGGAAGTGATTGCAACAGAGCAAGGAGGCTGCAGAACTCACAGACTCAGAGAGGGGAAGAACGTTATTATTAGTTCCCTTGGATTCAGAGTTGTTCTTTTTTTCAGAGGGAGCTTGCTAATAGTTTTCAAGGTCAGAGGGTTGATAACTGAGGAAAAAGAAACATGGATAACACCAGCCAACTGGGAAGCCGAGAAGCTTCAGAAGTTCAGAGGAGAGGATTGAGGGAACTGAGGTCGGATCATGTGGACGAGCTGAGCTAATGGAAAACAATGGAGAGAAACTGCAATAATACACTTGTCAAAAAAATCAAGCTCCTTTAATCCCATCTCCCTCTTGAACATAGAACATAGAACAGTACAGCACAGTACAGGCCCTTCGGCCCTCGATGATGGGCCGAGCTTTGTCCGAAATCAAGATCAAGCTATCCCACTCCCTATCATTCTGGTGTGCTCCATGTGCCTATCCAATAACCGCTTGAAAATTCTGAAAGTGTCCGACTGCACTATCATAGCAGGCAGTCCATGCCACACCGCAACCACTCTCTGAGTAAAGAACCTACCTCGGACATCCCTCCTATATCTCCCACCATGAACCTTATAGTTATGCCCCCTAGTAACAGCTACATCCACCCGAGGAAATAGTCTCTGAACATCCACTCTATCTATCCCCCTCATCATCTTATTAACCTCTATTAAGTCGCCTCTCAGCCTCCTCCGCTGTAAAGAGAAAAGCTCTAGCTCCCTCAACCTTTCCTCATAAGACCTACCCTCCAAACCAGGCAGCACCCTGGTAAATCTCCTCTGCACTCTCTCCAATGCTTCCACATCCTTCTTATAGTGAGGTGACCAGAACTGCACACAATATTCCAAATGTGGTCTCACCAAGGTCCTGTACAGTTGCAGTATAACCCGACGGCTCTTAAACTCAAACCCCCTGTTTCACGGCTTCTTCACAGCTCTATCCACTTGAGTGGCAACCTTCAGAGATCTGTGGATATGAACCCCAAGATCCCTCTGTTCCTCCACATTCCTCAGAACTCGACCGTTGACCCTGTAACCCGCATTCAAATTTGTCCTACCAAAATTATTCACTTCACGCTTATCAGTGTTAAACTCCATCTGCCATTTTTCAGCCTACCTCTGCATCCTATCAATGTCTCTTTGCAGCCTACAACAGCCCTCCACCTCATCCACTACTCCACCAATCTTGGTGTCATCAGCAAATTTACTGACCCACCCTTCAGTCCCCTCCTCCAAGTCATTGATAAAAATCACAAATAGCAGAGGACCCAGCACTGATCCCTGTGGTCCACTGCTGGTCTCCAGTTTGAAAATTTTCCATCCACCACCACCCTCTGTCTTCTATGAGATAGCCAGTTACTTATCCAATCGGCCAAATTTCCCTCTAACCCACACCTCCTTACTTTCTTCATGAGCCTACCATGGGGAACTTTATCAGTCTTTTATCTCTCACATAAGAGTAAAAAGCCTTGGGGTTTTCCTTGATCCGACCCGCCAAGGACTTCTCATATTTAAAAAAGACTTATATCTGGGATTAGCATTAGGAGGATGAAAGGTGATTTTTAAAAAAATTTTAATATACAGATGAAAAATATTATTCTAGCTCTCCTTAGCCGTTTTCTTAGCTCATTCCTTGCTACCTTGTAACCCTCAAGCGACCCAACTGAACCTTGTTTTCTCATCATTAGATACTCTTCCTTTTCCCTCTTGACAAGACATTCAACTTCTTTTGTGAACCATGGTTCCCTCACTCGGCCATTTCCTCCCTGCCTGACAGGGACATGCCTATCAAGGACTCGCAGTATTTGTTCCTTGAACAAGCTCCACTTTTCATTTGTGCCTTTCCCTGACAGTTTCTGTCCCCATCTTATGCTCCCTAATTCTTGCCTAATCGCATCATAATTACCCCTCCCCCAATTATAAACCTTGCCCTGCCGTAAGGCCCTATCCCTCTCCATTGCAAAATGAAAGACACCGAATTACTCATCCTTAATATCTTTATGCATGTTTTCTTTTCAATGATTCATACCATTTATTTTGGTGGCACAGTGGTTAGCACTGCTGCCTCACAACGCCAGGGACCTGTGTTCATTTCCAGCATCGGGTCACTGTCTGTGCCGAGTTTGCATGTTCTCCCCGTGTCTGCATGGGTTTCCTCTGGGTGCTCTGATTTCCTCCCACACTCCAACAATGTGCAGGTTAGGTGAATTGGCCATGCTAAATTGACCTTTTGTGTCCCAAGGTATGTAGTTAGTGGGGTACATTTGTGGCGTTATGGGGATAGGGTGGGGATGGGCCTTGGTAAGAAGCTCTGTTGGAGAGTCATTGCAGACTGGATGGGTCGAAAGGCCTCCTTCTGCACTGTAGGGATTTTAGGACTTTAATGATGTAGACATTATTGTGCGTGATTCAATAATAATATTTTTCATCTGTATATTAAAATTTTTTCTTAAAATCACCTTTCATCCTCCTAGTGCTAATCCCAAATTTAAGTCTTTTTTAAATATGAAAATCTCCTATCATTATCTAGACTAAACCGTGATGTGGAGATGCCAGCGTTGGACTGGGGTGGGCACAGTAAGAAGTCTCACAACACCAGGTTAAAGTCCAACAGGTTTATATGGAATCACGAGCTTTCGGAGCGCTGCTCCTTCATCAGTGCTCCGAAAGCTAATGATTACTAGACTAAACCATATAGTTGTAGTTAAAGGTTAAGGTCTGACGCATCTTGTGACATAATTTAGTGTGTGCTTGATTGATTTTGAAGAATGCAAAAATTTCAGAAACTTCTGGAACTCCTCACTTCTGGAAAGCTGAATATTTCAAATTGACAAACGTCAAGCAAATCACGGAAAAGAAATTTGTTAGGATTTGTTCTGATCCAGTGTAAGGCACTCAATGAGATTTTTTTAAAAAACTAATCATCAATTGTGGATGAAGCCACCTTTTATTGCTCTATTGCCCATGCCTTTGTGCCCTTGTGAAAGTGGTGTCATAAATAATATCCAATTGGGAAACAGGGAGAAATGTCTTTTTTCAGGAAGCAGCTAGACTGTGGGACTTGCTACCACAGGAATCTGCTGAAGAGATGTTTATAAAAGGGAAATTAGATAAGTCCGCGAGAGAAGAGGGAATAGAAAGATGATGCTAAAAGGCCAGGAAGAAGCCAATGAAAGGGAGGAAGCTCATGTTGAGTTTCACTTTCCTGCTTTCCCATCTAAGTTATTCCATTTCACACGAATCCCTTGTGCATCCTGAATTTCTGTTCCAAGGGGCAGCATTTAACAGTCCTGATGTCTCACTCACCCCTGCCCACTTAAAATAGGAAATAAAGAGAATTTATACAGAACCTTCCACACCCTCAAGACATCCCAAAAATGCATTCGAGCCAATGCATGCTATTCAAGAGTAGTCGCTCTTGTAATGTAGGAAATGAGGCAGCAAATTATTGTATGGCAATTAAATAATGGCCAGAAAATCTCTCTCCGTGATCCTGGCTCAGGGATACCTATTGTCCAGGACATCGGGGAGAACTCCTCTGCACTGCTGCCTCACAGTACTAGGGACCTGGGTTCAATTCCCGGCTTGAGTCGCTGTGTAGAGTCCACACATTCTCCCCATGTCTGTGTTGGTTTCCTCCTGATGCTCTGGTTTCCTCCCAAATCCAAAAGACATACTAGTTAGGTGCATTGGCCATGCTAAGTTCTCCCTCAGTGTACCCGAACAGGCACCGGAGTGTGACAACTAGGGCATTTTCACAGTAACTTCTTCGCAGTATTAATGTAAGCCTACTTGTGACACTAATAAATTAACTTTAATTTTAACTTCTTCAAATAGTGCCATAGCATCTTTTACAGATTCTATTAGCCTGGATTGTGTGCTCTATTCACTGAAATAAGGGCTTGAATTCCACCAAATCGAGCCAAGACTGATGCTTATAGTGGGTGCTGAAGACCAGCAAGGTTGACTTTGTTGGGATCAGATCTCTTCAAGTCACAAGTAGATCTGTTGCCCTTGGCTTTTTTGGAGTGTAAAGTGGATGCATCATGTTTAAACGTTTGGGCGCAGGGCTAACCACCCAACCTGTCACAGCATTACTCCTTACTGTATTCCTGATGGCCACTGGAAATTACCGATAGCTCAATTCAAATATGCATATAAAATTCATATGTCAACTATAGAATTCTTCTTCAAAATTCTTCTTCGAAACTGGGAGGAGCACATGCCTTGCACAGCCACAGTCCTGCAACTGTCTGCTCAGCAGACCTTGAAGTGACAAATTCCCTATTTTACTCCTGGTCTAGTGGAGATGTCAGTTTTCTGCTGCTCTGGTGGAGATGTCTGTTTCCTACTGGTCTGATGGAGATGTCAGGCTGCTGTTGGTCTGGTGGAGATGTCAGTTTCCTGTTCATGGATGGATTGCTGAGGCGAGCAGAAATTAATATTGTTGTAGGGAAAAATCCCTTGTACCAGTGCATTCAAGAGGTCGAGTCTCAAGGCAAGGTTCAAAGTGTTTTTCTTTATTGTACAATTACTGTGATCCCAGGGAGACCCGCGTAGCCAGCTCAGAAACAGTGGCTTGGCCACGATGATCTCAACATAAGAACATAAGAACATAAGAAATAGGAGCAGGAGTAGGCCATCTGGCCCTTCGAGCCTGCCCCGCCATTCAACAAGATCATGGCTGATCTGAAGCGAATCAGTTCCACTTACCCGCCTGCTCCCCATATCCCCTAATTCCCTTATCGATCAGAAAACTATCTACCCGTGATTTAAACATATTCAACGAGGAAGCCTCCACCACTTCAATGGGCAGAGAATTCCAGAGATTCACTACCCTCTGAGAGAAGAAGTTCCCCCTCAACTCTGTTCTGACCCGGCCCTCCCTTATTTTGAGGCTGTGCCCTCTAGTTCTGGTTTCCCTTCTAAGTGGAAAGAATCTCTCCACCTCTACCCGATCCAGCCCCTTCATTATCTTATATGTCTCTATAAGATCACCCCTCATCCTTCTAAACTCCAACGAGTACAGACCCAATCTGTTTAATCTCTCCTCATAAGCTACACCCTTCATCTCCGGTATCAACCTGGTGAACCTTCTCTGCACTCCCTCCAAGGCCAATATATCCTTTCGCAAATAAGGGGACCAAAACTGCACACAGTACTCCAGTTGCGGCCTCACCAGTGCCCTGTACAGTTGCAGCAAGACCTCCCTGCTTTTATATTCTATCCCCCTCGCGATAAAGGCCAACATTCCATTCGCCTTCTTGATCACCTGCTGCACCTGCAGACTGAGTTTTTGCGATTCATGCACAAGGTCCCTCCGCACAGTCGCATGATGTAATTTTTCTCCATTTAAATAATATTCCAATTTACTATTATTTCTTCCAAAGTGGATAACCTCACATTTGCTAACGTTATATTCCATCTGCCAGATCCTCGCCCACTCGCTCAGCCTATCCAAATCTCTCTGCAGACTTTCCGCGTCCTCCACGCAATTCGCTTTCCCACTCACCTTCGTGTCATCAGCAAACTTGAATACCCTAGATTCAGTCCCCTCCTCCAGATCATCTAAGTAAATGGTAAACAATTGAGGCCAACAGTTACACATTCGCTCTGGATATTTATAGGAATCCAAATTCGAGCGGGAACATTTGCTCATACATTTTTACAATACCTAAAAAGTGGCGGGATTCTTTAATTGCTGCCCTGACGATTTGGCGAGCAGTTTCGATTCTAACAGATTAACACTAAGAATATGTATCCTATCTGGTCAGGAAGTTCCCTGGTAGACTTTGTCAATTTGCATCTGTATGGTGTGTGTTGTGTTAATGGGACTGCCTGTTCTTGCCCTGGTGTTTTAATGTGTTTCCCATTATCCTCTCGATGTGTCCCCGTATCTAAATCGACCTCTGATGTTTTGTGTCTGAATTCTATGCTTGCGAGATTTGGTGTGGGTGTCATTTTGTCCTGCTGTGTGTAGGGGGATTTAATCTAATCTTTTATTCTTTTTATCCTGGTTTATTAAGTTTCTTTGCCTGCCTTGGCCATTTTATTCCCATAATATTTTATTTACCGTACAACTGTGCCATATATCCCACTCCCAGGTCTTGACTCGCAGATATCCCGATCTTCTGGCCAAGGGCCGTTTTAAAATGCAGCTTTGTGCTGTTGCTGGGCAGAATAAGGATCTTCTGTCGGCTTTGAAATTAAAGGTCTCTCAGCTGTGCAGAGGGGGATTTAAACGAATGCCCATTCGGGTGTTCCCCTCTGCATTGTGGGCACGTTATGAATGGTGCCAATCAGTCCAATAAATGAATATGTTTAATGAGGTGAATATTGATGAGATAATAAAAATATGGCTTTGGAAAATGGCCTACTTCAATATATTTAATTACATTACAACAGTAATCCCAATTTTGAAATCTTTGAATGTCTCGCCCTTTCCAATGTTCGATGGTCATGAAAGATGCTGTCTATAAAAATGCAAGTCCTTTAGTTTTCCTTTTGAAAACACTTTTGCTTATCTGTATTGCTGGGGGCATATAGTGAGTTTATGTCCAGTTGTTATGAATTTACCTTTTACATGATAGTGGGAGAGAACAGGTTAAATAAAGAAACCTCTCTGAAAATAAAAATAACAAACCATGATGCCAATTCGTACTCCAGTCTTCAATGTAACTGTGTCACATTTCTTGCTGATCTCTTATTGGTTCTGAGGTAAGGTGCTTATGTGGGGAAAGAGTGTGTCATTTTTTACTGACGTGGTTCCCACAATGTCCTGCAGTAATTTCCTGAGCCAGTGTATGGACTCTCCCTCCCCCATACTCTGCTGTCCCTTGATCTCCCGAGTCAGAATCCCAGGGAACTATCTGTTGATGACGTCATTAAGCAGACAAAGCCAAAGTTTTGCCGATCATTCTGTGATATTTATACAGCTATTATGAGTAACTTCAAAGCAAGACCCTGAGGGAAATCACACTAAAGAAATGGTAGCCATTTGGAGATTCTCTTATTTCTTCAGATCTCTCTCCAGAGAATGAGAAGCATTCCCTTGTCTTAATCTGAAGATGTAACTAGAAGATGTAACTATATACAAAAATGCAGTCCATATTTTCATGCCTCATTTAAATTGTTTCATTTGTTTTAAATTACAGTGGTATACAAAACTATGTTGCAGATGTTGTCATGCCTAAGTTGTTTGTGTCTTCATTTGGGGGAAGGAGTGAAACTCTGTTTCACCTTGAGAAACCTAGACTCAAAGCCAAACTAACACCTCCTCCATTGCAATCATTCACTTTGACAACTTGTGATCTGGATTAGAACCCAACGCCTGGCACAAAGGAAGATGGTTGTGGTTGTTGCAGGTCAGTCATCTCACCTCCAGAACATCACTGCAGGAGTTCCTCAGGGTAGTGTCCTAGGCCCAACCATCTTCAGCTGCCTCTTCAATGACCTTCCCTCCATCATAAGTTCGGAAATAGGGATCTTTAATGATGACTGCACAATGTTCTGCACCATTCATGACTCCTCAGATACTGAAGCAGTCCATGTCCAAATGCAGCAAGACCTGGACAATATCTAAGCTTGGGCTGACAAGTGGCAAATCACATTTGGACCACACAAGTGCCGGGCAATGACCACCTCCAACTAAAGACAATCTAACCATCATCCCTTGACATTCAATAGCATTTCCATCACCGAATCCCCCACTATCAACATCCTGGGGAATTGAGTATCCTTTGAGCAGCCCCTTAAAGGAATACTGAATCAAACAGAAAGAAATCATAAAGGAAATTAAAATAGTAAACCAAAACGTGATTAAGGGGTTGATAAAACACCCCAGTCCCTTTGATGCCTAGTGGATATGGAAGTGACTGAAGAATACAGATCCACTGATCCATTCACCATTCTATTCCTAAATCATCAGTTCCATTAAATGACGCCCTCTGACTGATTCAATAACACTTTAACAATGGGTTAAGCATTGCCTGCCTGCTCATGGTAAGATCATTTGGTGGTTTATATATATTTAACACAAATTAGAAACAATCCCAGGTGTAATTTTTGTTTATTCCTTTGTTCAGTTTTGTGCTTGTAGCCTGCCTGCTAATTGCTCAGCCAATTGTGATTTACCGGGGGAGGGGGAGAAAGGGCAGAGCTGAACATGAGCATACACATTCAACACTGCTGGGTTAATAACAGGGTAGACTTGACTGGATGGTCATCTGAGGCAGGCGCCCGGCCTGAAACTCTGCGCCTTCATTAACCCTTGGACAATCAAACCTATTTCAGCATCTGATTTTCACTCTTGACCGACATTATTTCAACCCAGATAAGGGACCAAGCAAGAGAGATCCTTATGGATGGCACATACACACATATTCATACATATACACACACACACATATACACATACACACACACGTATACACACACATTCATACATACACACACACATATACACACACGTTCATACACACATGCCTACATGCACAAGTCATAGAGGTTTACAGCGTGGAAACAGGCCCTTCAGCCCAACTTGTCCATGCCGCCCTTTTTTTTTAAAACCCCTAAGCTAATCCCAATTGCCCGCTTTTGGCCCATATCCTTCTATACCCATCGTACCCATGTAACTATCTAAATGCTTTTTAAAAAGATAAAATTGTACCCGCCTCTACTACTATCTCTGGCAGCTTGTTCCAGACAATCACCACCCTCTGTGTGACAAAATTGCCCCTCTGGATACTTTTGTATCTCTCCCCTCTCACCTTAAACCTATGCCCTCTAGTTTTAGACTCCCCTACCTTTGGGAAAAGATATTGACTATCTACCTTGTCTATGCCCCTCATTATTTTGTAGACTTCTATAAGATCACCCCTCAGCCTCCTACGCTCCAGAGAAAAAAGTCCCAGTCTATTCAGTCTCTCCTTATAACTCAATCCATCCTAGTAGCATCCTAGTAAATCTTTTCTACACTCTTTCTAGTTTAATAATATCCTTTCTATAATAGGGTGACCAGAATTGCACACAGTATTCCAAGCGTGGCCTTACCAATGTCTTGTACAACTTCAACAAGACGTCCCAACTCCTGTATTCAATGCTCTGACCGATGAAACCAAGCATGCCGAATGCTTCCTTCACCACTCTGTCCACCTGTGATTCCACTTTCAAGGAGCTATGAACATGTACCCCTAGATCTCTTTGTTCTGTAACTCTCCCCAATGCTCTACCATTAACTGAATAAGTCCTGCCCTGGTTCAATATACCAAAATGCATCACCTCACATTTGTCTAAATTAAACTCCATCTGCCATTCATCAGCCCACTGGCCCAATTGATCAAGATCCCGTTGCAATTGGAGATAACTTTCTTCACTGTCTACTAGGCCACCAATCTTGGTGTCATCTGCAAACTTACTAACCATGCCCCCTATATTCTCATCCAAATCATTAATATAAATGACAAATGACAGTGGGCCCAGCACTGATCCCTGAGGCACACCACTGTTCACAGGCCTCCAATTTGAAGTTCATACATACATACACACACATTCATACATATGACACATGTTCATATACACACACACCTACATAGACACACACATGTCTACATACACTAACACACACACACATACCTTTATGGACATACACACACCTACATACATACACACATATGCATACAGCTACATAGACACATACACCTACATTCGCGTGCACACAACACACTTACACATACCTACATAGACACACCTGGCTACATACACTGGAACATACACATACACACACCTACATAGGCACACATGCCAACATACACACACACACACCTGCACACACCTACATAGACACATGCACCTATGTACCTGCACACACAAACACACACAAGCACTTACATAGACAAACACATAATTGTAAATAGATGTAATGACAGTGGTGAACAGCCAACTTTCTATTTCGCTCTCCTTTACCTGTCTCCATTCAATGCCAGTCCATAGTGCCACGTGACCAAGATGCGACATCTGATTATGACAATAAGCTTGGTTCATGTATTGATCATTGCAACGTTTGGAAGACAGGGGGCCCTAATGATGAATATGCATCCAATTATAAGTTTAAAAAAGGCAGCCTTGTAATTATATAGCACCTTATTTATTTATTCATCACAAGTAAGGCTTACATTAACACTGCAATGAAGTTACTGTGAAATTCCCCTAGTCGCCACAGGCCAGCGCCTGTTCAGGTCAATGCACCTAACCAGCACATGGGAGGAAACCAGAGCAAACCCACACATTCTCCCCAGTCATGGGGAGAACGTGCAAACTCCACACAGACAGTGACCCAACTCAAGAATCGAACCGGGGTCCCTGGCGCTGTGAAGCAATAGTGCTAACCACTGTGCTAACCACTGTTTCACAAACTCAAGATGTTCCAAAGTACTTCACAGCCATGTATTTTGAAATTGTAGTCACTCGTGATGCATGAAATGTGACAGTCATTTCTTCACGCACAGCAAGATCCTAAAATAGCCCAATGAAAGTGATTAGAATCAGTTTCAGTGATTTTGGCCGAAGGATAAATATTGGCCTGGCATCTGGGAGAAATCTCCTGCTCTTCTCAAAAATAATGTCATGAAATCCTTTACCTCCATTTGAGATGGAAAACAGGACCTGAGTTTGACATTTCATCTGAAAGACAGTACCTCCAGCACTCCCTCAGTACTGCAGTATCAACCTGGATCACTCACTCAAATCTCTGCATTGAGCTGTGAACCTACGACATTCTGGCTCAGTGGTGAGGGTACTACCACTGAGCCACAGCTAAGTTGTTAATTGTAATGCATAGTGCTATTGTAAAATGCTGCAAAGAGTTGATATTTCCTTTCTGCTGTACTATCCTGACACACTGCCAGCCTGATTATTATAATTCTTCAATGCCTGTAATCTGTTTCACATTTTATTCGATGAGGTTGTGGCTTGACATTTTTTATTCAGTTTTGTAGAGTGCTGATCCAAGTAAGTGCAGGAATAATTGCTACCTTGTCAGCAAATCACACACAGATTACTTGGGATGCAAATGGCAAGAACATATCACTGCAGAACAAACACTCACTCGAATCATATGACCTTTCTTTACAGAGAGAAATCACATTTCAAAAGATGTAGAAAGAGTTTTTGCAAAGATAACATGAGGTAGTGGATTAGTGTATGGCCATTTAACATCCAAGGGGATTTTCACAGTAACTTCATTGCAGTGTTAATGTAAGCCTACTTGTGACACCAATAAATAAACTTTAAACGTTAATCCAAGCCTTGAATTTGCGCCAGTCTGATTATGATCCAAAACTAGTTTGGTGTCAGCACGGAGTTAGAAGATTCCAGAGTCTAAACCGAATTCCAGAGAGCTGAGTACATCACCTAGGCCGATGCTTCGTACAGTGCAGAGGGAGCACTGCACTGTCAGACGTGCTGGGCATAAAGTGCCTTATTTTTGTTGCTACCAATGTTAAACTCTGGGTCTAAAATGGTGCATGGGCTCCCTGCAAGCATCCCCAGTGTGAACCAGGCCCGATGCCATTTTGAGTAGGTCGTTTGCGTAGACGTTAGAAGCGTGTGTTGGAAGTATACAGAATAGGCAGATGGTGAAATCAGTCAGCATATAAAGTCATTTTAAGTCAACCTGAAAGCTCAAATTTTAATTCCACCCCCGGGAGGGGGTGGAACCTGGGAGTGAGTGCAGTGGCTTTATTAGTGACTCTTTACCACAGATACTGCATCTGACTCCTGGGCCTCCCCAATCATTGGAATGAGCAAATGAGGTGACGCCTCGCAGGAGTGGATTCCACCAAATGATTTAAAGGGACACTGGAATGATGATCGGACTGTTGGGCGGGGTAGGGTAACAGGAAGCTCCTGATATTATGGGGTCCCTGTGTGGCGAAACCATGTCCGCGATTCACCAGACATTGGTGTTCTTCCTGCTGCTACTGCAGCTGCCATCGATGCTGCTGCTGATCCTCTTCACTGAGGTCCAAGCTAGAGCGAGATAAGTGGCACCCAGTGGGATATCTGACAGGTAGCAAGTGGAGATTTTTATTATTTTATTTATTCATGGGACATGGGTTTTGCTGGCTGGCCAGCATTTATTGCCCATCCCGAGTTGCCCTTGTTCAGAGGGCAGTTGAGAGTCAGCCACATTGCTGTGGCTCTGGAGTCACATGTACGCCAGACCAGATAAGGATGGCAGATTTCCTTCCCTAAAGTACTGTAAGAAAAAGGATAACCGGACGTGGATAACGAAGGAAATAAAGGAGAGTATTAAAATAAAATCAGATGCGTACAGAGTGGCCAAAAATAGTGGAGAATTAGTGGATTTGGAAAGCTTTCAAGAAAAACAAAGAACGACGAAGAAAGCGATTAAGAAAGGAAAGATAGATTATGAAACTAAACTAGCTCAAAATATAAAAAATGATAGTAAAAGTTTTTACAAGTATATAAAAAGGAATAGAGTGGCTAGAGTGAATGTTGGACCCTTGGAAGATGAGGGGGGATTTAATAGTGGAAAACGAGGAAATGGCTGAGACTTTAAATAAGTTCTTTGTGTCGGTCTTCACGGTGGAAGACACCGTTTGCCGAAGTTTGCCGAATATTAGAGATCGAGAGTTGGTGGGAGGGGAGGTCCTTAATACAATTACTGTTACTAAGGAGGTGGTGCTTGGTAGACTAATAGGACTGAAGGTAGACAAGTCCCCGGGCCCGGATGGAATGCATCCCAGGGTACTGAAAGAAATGGCTGAGGTAATAGCAGATGCGTTAGTAGTAATTTATCAAAATTCGCTGGACTCTGGGGTAGTGCCGGCTGACTGGAAAACAGCTACTGTTACGCCGCTGTTTAAAAAAGGAAGTAGACAAAAGATGGGTAACTACAGGCCGGTTAGCTTAACGTCCGTAGTTGGGAAGATGCTAGAGTCCATTATTAAAGAGGAAATAACAGAGCACCTGAATAAGAATGGTTCGATCAAGCAGACGCAGCATGGATTCATGAAGGGAAAGTCGTGTTTGACGAATCTACTGGACTTTTATGAAGATGTCACTAGTGCGGTTGACAGAGGGGAACCGGTGGATGTGGTGTTTTTAGATTTCCAGAAGGCCTTCGATAAGGTGCCTCACAAAAGGTTGCTGCAGAAGATTGGGGTACACGGAGTTAGGGGTAAGGTGTTGGCGTGGATTGGGGATTGGCTATCTAACAGGAAGCAGAGTGTTGGGATAAATGGGTGCTTTTCTGGTTGGCAGTTGGTGACCAGTGGCGTGCCGCAGGGATCGGTGCTGGGGCCTCAATTGTTTACCATTTACTTAGATGATCTGGAGGAGGGGACTGAATCTAGGGTATTCAAGTTTGCTGATGACACGAAGGTGAGTGGGAAAGCGAATTGCGTGGAGGACGCGGAAAGTCTGCAGAGAGATTTGGATAGGCTGAGCGAGTGGGCGAGGATCTGGCAGATGGAATATAACGTTAGCAAATGTGAGGTTATCCACTTTGGAAGAAATAATAGTAAATTGGAATATTATTTAAATGGAGAAAAATTACATCATGCGACTGTGCAGAGGGACCTGGGGGTCCTTGTGCACGAATCGCAAAAACTCAGTCTGCAGGTGCAGCAGGTGATCAAGAAGGCGAATGGAATGTTGGCCTTTATCGCGAGGGGGATAGAATATAAAAACAGGGAGGTCTTGCTGCAACTGTACAGGGCACTGGTGAGGCCGCAACTGGAGTACTGTGTGCAGTTTTGGTCCCCTTATTTGCGAAAGGATATATTGGCCTTGGAGGGAGTGCAGAGAAGGTTCACCAGGTTGATACCGGAGATGAAGGGTGTAGCTTATGAGGAGAGATTAAACAGATTGGGTCTGTACTCGTTGGAGTTTAGAAGGATGAGGGGTGATCTTATAGAGACATATAAGATAATGAAGGGGCTGGATAGGGTAGAGGTGGAGAGATTCTTTCCACTTAGAAGGGAAACCAGAACTAGAGGGCACAGCCTCAAAATAAGGGGGGGCCGGTTCAGAACAGAGTTGAGGGGGAACTTCTTCTCTCAGAGGGTAGTGAATCTCTGGAATTCTCTGCCCATTGAAGTGGTGGAGGCTTCCTCGTTGAATATGTTTAAATCACAGGTAGATAGTTTTCTGATCGATAAGGGAATTAGGGGATATGGGGAGCAGGCGGGTAAGTGGAACTGATTCGCTTCAGATCAGCCATGATCTTGTTGAATGGCGGGGCAGGCTCAAAGGGCCAGATGGCCTACTCCTGCTCCTATTTCTTATGTTCTTATGTTCTTAAAGGACATTAGTGAACCAGATGGGGTTTTCCCAACAATCAACAATGGTTTTATGGTCATCAGTAGATTCTTAACTCCAGATCTTTAAAAAATTCAAATTCCACCATCTGCCCCGACAGGATTCGAACCCAGGTCCCCAGAACATTAGCTAAATTTCTCTATTAATAATCTAGCGATAATGCCACTAGGCCATTGTCTCCTCAATGTATAGACCTCCATTAGAGTAAACATGGCCAACAGAGCAAGTATTGAGAGCAAAACGCTTTCACAGTGAGATAAGGGAGTCGGTGGGAGCTCCTCCGTTCCAATGGAAATTGTTTGCCTATTATTCTTCAACCCCTCTCAATTGCCGGACACGAGTTCTATGAAATTTGGGAAGGTTGTATAGCCACAGTTATAGTTGAGAATACTGACTTAAAAAGAAAGGCTCTTAATCACCTATTAGCACATTTATGTGGGCAATTCACACAGCCTTCAGCACTGCTGTTTAATACAAAGTCAGCAGATTGGAATCATAGGCGAAGAGGCAGTGGTCTGTATGTAATATCCTCCAGGCCCTGAGGGAAAAGGAGATGGTGGATCATGTCAGATGGTTCCCTGAGCAGACTGTCAGAGGCATTTGGCAGAATGCCTCATCACCAGAACTTTCAAACAAGCACCAAGACATAGCTTGGCTGGTGGTGAAAAGGACACACCCTGTCAGATCCTTCCTACATGCCTGAGTCTCTGCGCCACCGCACACTGCCCTCGAAGCGGCTGGCGGGGGCGAGAAGAGATGGTTGCACACCTCCATTGCAAAGGAGATCTGGAGAGAGATGAAGTGGCTGCAGGGTGGTGCAGTGAGGTACTGCCTCACAGCGCCAGGGACTCGGGTTCGATTCCTGGCTTGGGTCACTGTCTGTGTTGAGTCTGCACGTTCTCCCTGTATCTGCGTGGGTTTCCTCCTGGTGATCCGGTCTCCTCCCACAGTCTGAAAGATGTGCTGGTTAGGTGCATTGCCATGCTAGATTCTCCCTCAGGGTTCCCGAACAGGCAGCAGAGTGTGGCGACTAGGGGATTTTCACAGCAACTTCATTACAGTGTTAATGTAAGCCTACTTGTGACACTAATAAATAAACTTAAACTTATTTGTTGAGGTTCATCCCTAGCAGCTCTGTGACACAGGATTCTGTGCTCTATGGGCTATTCCCAGGGACACACACCGAGACAAATATCGATTGCTGCTGGAGCATCATCAACTCGATGAAAGGCACTCTTTGGTCTGCCCGAAACATGTTGATCTTCCAGTGCAAAGAATTGTCCTCGACTGAATGTTTCAGACTGACATGTTCCAGGACTATGTACTGAGGGATGCATTCAAGCTTGGGGCAGCTGCCCGCCATGGTGCAATGGGGAAAGGCTACCGTGTAAGGTATTTCAGCCAATGTAGACCAAGGGACTGGTAACCATGTAAAACCCCTCAGACTGTGTACTTAATCCTAATTGCATGTAACTGTATTGAAGCACCTCAGAGTGCAACAAGGTGATGTATATAGTTTGGGTAGAATTGTACTCTCTGCAACGAAAATGTTTGTCATATTCTCATTACTGAATTGAAGCATCTCAGAGTAGAGTCATAGAGGTTTACAGCATGGAAACAGGCCCTTCAGCCCAACTTGTCCATGCCACCCTTTTTTTTAAAACCCCTAAGCTAATTGCCCGCATTTGGCCCATATCCCTCTATACCCAACTTACTCATATAGCTGCCTAAATGCTTTTTAAAATACAAAATTATACCCGCCTCTACTACTACTCTGGCAGCTTGTTCCAGACACTCATCACCCTCTGTGTGAAAAAATTGCCCCTCTGGAAACTTTTGTATCTCTCCCCTCTCACCTTAAATCTATGCCCTCTAGTTTTAGACTTCCCTACCTTTGGGAAAAGATATTGACTATCTAGCAGATCTGTGCCCCTCATTATTTTATAGACCTCTATAAGATCACCCCTCAACCTCCTACCCTCCAGAGAAAAAAGTCCCAGTCTATCCTTATAACTCAAACCATCAAGTACATCCTGATCTGTGGAGAATCATAGAGTCCCTACAGTGCAGAAGCAGGCCATTCGGCCCATTGAGTCTGCACCGACAAATCCCACCCAAGTCCTATTCCCTTAACCCCAAATATTTACCCTGTTAATTGCCTGAAACTGGGGCCAATTTAGCATGGCCGATTAACCTAACCCGCACATCTTTGGAGAAAATGTGAATATCATTGCACTTTCTTATTATGACAGTTTGAAATGTTTTGAAATGTTTATTTCAGATTATATATGAATAAAGTATATGTTTGCAAAAAAAAATTGGAATTATGTTCCCCGCATTGCCAATTTCAATGCTTTTAACCTCCCCCACCCACAGCCGCTCCCAGACCCATTCACTCCCGTAAGGCCCCCTTCTGCCCACTGGGAGGGAAGATCGAAAACTAATTTAGAAAAATTAGGCTTTAAGGAGACCCTTACAGAAAGACAGTCAGGTGGAGAGACTGGGAACATAGGGAGAGCAGTCGACCATTCAGCTATTCCTCCATCTGATTCCAGTTCCGATGAAAGGACACAAACCTGAAACGTTGCCCGGAATTTTCCTGCTGTTCATGCGAGCGGGATCCTCTGGTCCTGCCAATGGTGCGCCCCTGCCACAGGTTTCCTGGTAGTGAGAGGTGCATTCAATCAGAAACCCCATTGGCAACAGCATGACCAGGAGATCCTGCCACCAGCCAATGGTGGGTCACATCTTGCCCTCACGGGTGGTGTGGAACATCCCGCCCATTAACCCTGCTTCTCTCTCCACAGCTACCAGAGCCCCTGACTGTTTCCAGGATCTCTGGCTTTTATCTCCATTCTATTCCCCTTTGGTGGTCTGTACTTTAAGACTCTTCACTCCCACCTTGATCCCATGGTCCCCTAACACTCATAGAAATCATAGAAACCCTACAGTGCAGAAGGAGGCCATTTGGCCCATCGAGTCTGCACTGACCACAATCCCACCCAGGCCTTACCCCCACATATTTACCTGCTAATCCCTCTAACCTACGCATCTCAGGACACTAAGGGGCAATTTTTTTTTTTAACCTGGCCAATCAACCTCACCCGCACATCTTTGGACTATGGGAGGAAACCGGAGCACCCGGAGGAAACCCACGCAGACACGAGGAGAATGTGCAAACTCCACACAGACAGTGACCCGAGCCGGGAATCGAACCCTGGAGCTGTGAAGCAACAGTGCTAACCACTGTGCTACCGTGCCGCCCACTCATACCTAATAATAATCTATCAAACTCAGTTATGAGATTTACTTATTTATTTATTAGTGTCACAAGTTGGCTTACATTAACACTGCAATGAAGTTACTGTGAAAATCCCGTAGTCGCCACACTCCGGCGCCTGTTTGGGTAAACTAAAGGAGAATTTAGCATGAGATTGGCAATGGACTCAGCTTGCGCTGCTCACTGGGAGAAATAATTCCAGATTTCCACTAGTTTTCATCGGAAATGCTTCCTGATATCCACCCTGTGTGGCCTAGCTCTAATTTTAGTGTTATGTTCTCTCATTCTGGAACCCGTCTGCCCCGCTCCGCCACACCAGAGAGAAGAGTTTCTCCCTATCTACCCTATCAAATCCTTTAATCACCTTAACATCTCAATCAGATCAACTCTTAATCCTCCAAATTTAAGGGAATACTGGCTTATGGAACCTGTCCTTATAATTTAACCCTTTCAGCTCTGGTATCATCCCCTCCTACGTCAACGTATCCACCCTGAGGTTGAGTGCCCAGAAATGAAAGCAGTGGTGCAGATGGAGTTGAACCAGAGCTGCAACATAACTTCCACTCCTTTATAATCCTGCCCTTCCGAGACAAAGGCTGGCGTTCCATTACATTTTAAAATTAATTTTTTGTCCTCTTGCTTTCAGTGATAAATGGAAAGCTCTAGTTGTTGGCGTACTTGTCTTTAGCATCCTTTACTTTCCACAACATAGATTTGCTCTTTTTGATACAGACAGTGGTGAATAATTTCTTGCAAGCCACTGGCATTCCACCCCCCTCCCCACAGTTCCTTGAACGCATTTCACAGAATGGCTTAACATATTGAAATTTGCATCATGGAGGGAAAGTAATTCACATGCACAAGAGAGAAAATAAGTAGGCTCACAGACCTATTCTTGCAAGAAGATAAGGGACCATAGTTTGTTAAATAAGCTACATGCATCATGTCAGATATCTTCAATCCACAGACGTTAATTTATAACAGGTGAATTGGATATGCATTAAACCTTTTGGTATCTACAAATAGGTTTGCACAGTTATGCACTTGGGGCAATTTAATTATAGGAAGGCTGTGTGCTATCTATGGATTTTCAATAGTAGTAATGGAGTTTAGTCTGAGGTTCTGATTGAGTGTCCTGATATGACTCTCATCGGCCAATAGACTGATCTTTCACAGGAGTGAAGCAGTGAATCTCATCTGTGTCATGCTTTCCTGTCTCATTTCCATCCATTTGCAATGTTCATTTGAATAGCAATATGAGAAGAAAATGTCCAGCAAACTTGTGCAGATAAAAGCAAATTACTACAGATGCTGGAATCTGAAACAAAAACAGAAAATGCTGGAAAATCTCAGCAGATCTGACAGCATCTTTGGGGAGAAAATAGAGCCAATGTTTCGAGTCTAGATGACTCTTTTTCAGAGCTAAGAGCAAAGAGAATCAGCAGAGATTTATACTATTGGGGTAGGGGGGAGGGGGTTTGGAATTGGCTCTGCTGATTCTCTTCGCTCTTAGCTCTGACAAAGGGTCACCTAGACTCGAAACGTTGGCTCTATTCTCTCCGCACAGATGCTATCAGACCTGCTGAGATTTTCCAGCATTTTCTGTTTTTGTAACTTGTGCAGACTTACTTTAAGGGCAGCATGGTGGCATAGTGGTTAGCACTGCTGCCTCACAGTATTCTGCAACTTGATTCTGTCTGTTTGCACTGTTTGAGAGCAGATTTCCACTCCATCTGACGAAGGAGCAGTGCTCCGAAAGCTTATGGTATTTGCTACCAAATAAACCTGTTGGACTTTAACCTGGTGTTGTGAGACTTCTTACTGGCCTCACAGCGCCAGGGACTCGGTTTCGATTCCTGGCTTGGGTCACTGTCTGTGTTGAGTCTGCACATTCTCCCCGCAACTGGGTGGGTTTCCTCCGGGTGCTCCGGTCTCCTCCCACAGTCTGAAAGACATGCTGGTTGGGTGCATTGGCCATGCTAAATTCAGTAAGAAGTCTCACAACACCAGGTTAAAGTCCAACAGGTTTATTTGGTAGCAAAATCCACTAGCTTTTGGAGTGCTGCTCCTTCGTCAGTTAAGTGGGAGTTCTGTTCACAAACAGGGCATACAAAGACACAAACTCAATTTGCAAAATAATGGTTGGAATGCGAATCTTTACAGGTGATCAAGTCTTAAAGGTATAGACAATGTGAGTGGAGAGAGCGTTAAGCACAGGTTAAAGAGATGTGTATTGTCTCCAGACAGGACAGTTAGTGAGATTTGGCAAGCCGAGGGAAGTCGTGGGGGTTACAGATAGTGTGACATGAACCCAAGATCCCGGTTGAGGCCGTCCTCATGTGTGCGGAACTTGGCTATCAGTCTCTGCTCAGCGACTCTGCGTTGTTTCTGCGGCCTTCACGCCTGCGTTGTTTCTGTGGCCTTTTCTATTCAGGAAGAGAAAAAGAATTGAATTTATATAGCACCTGTCATGAAATCAGGATGCCCCAAGGCACTCTGTAGCCAATGAGGTATCTTTCTGAGGTGTACTCACTGTTTTAGTGCAGGAAGCGTGGCAGCCTATTTGCGCATAGCGAGCTCCCACTAATAGCAATGGGATGAATGATCCAATGATCTGTTTTAGTGACCTTGGTGGAGGAATAAATATTGGCCAATACCCCTGGGTCTCTTGCTCTTCTTTGATATAGTGCCATGGGATTTTTCTTACCCGCAAGAATGATTGGCTGCTACTCACTCACTGAGACTGAAAATCCATCTCTTAGAAGCATTGGCAAAGATGAATGAACAGAATGGTCAGGCACTAAGAATAATATTCTTTCAACATTTCGGAAGGATTGTTAAAATCCACAATGTGGATGATGCACTGTTGCACTATATTGATATAGGAGGGAGAAAAATGAGCTGGCAGTGTCGGATGATACTGCGAAGGTTGGGAAGAAAGAATGAGGCAGACAGTCCACCTGTTGCTGTACGCCGTGTAGCCTGAATCTCCCCTCGATAACGCTTTGCCTTAAATCTCAGGAAGCTGACAGTACTTCCTTTGCCATTCCTGAACATTGGCGTCAGAGTTTTCTGGGTGAGCGTAATTATAAAATCAAATGCAGCCATGTATCAATTTCCAAATGGAGTTGTCATTTTAGTACCTAACCTGAACCAATGCTACATCGAATTTACTGCACAGAAAGAGGCCATTTGGCCCAACTGCTCTGTGCTGGTGCTCGCACTCTGCATGAGAGCGGCAGGGTGGCACAGTGGTTAGCACTGCTTCCTCATGGTGCCAAGGACCCGGGTTCGATTCCCGGCTTGAGTCACTGTCTGTGCAGAGTCTGGCGGCACGGTAGAACAGTGGTTAGCACTGCTGCTTCACAGCTCCAGGGTCCCAGGTTCGATTCCCGGCTCGGGTCACTGTCTGTGTGGAGTTTGCACATTCTCCTCGTGTCTGCGTGGGTTTCCTCCGGGTGCTCCGGTTTCCTCCCACAGTCCAAAGATGTGCGGGTTAGGTTGATTGGCCAGGTTTAAAAAATTGCCCCTTAGAGTCCTGGGATGCGTAGGTTAGAGGGATTAGTGGGTAAAATATGTGGGGGTAGGGCCTGGGTGGGATTGTGGTCGGTGCAAACTCGATGGGCCGAATGGCCTCCTTCTGCACTGTAGGGTTTCTATGATTCTTCTATATGGGGGCGCCAGAGAACGGGTCTAAAAGTCGAATCTGAAACACTCCCAGTTTCAATCCGCCCAGCACTAGAATCAAAATGGTAAAATCAGGCCCATAGAATCCCTACAGTGCAGGAGGAGGCCATTCAACCCATCAAGTCTGCACTGACCACAATCCCACCCAGACCCTATCCCCGTAACTCCACACATTAACCTGCTAATCCCCTGACACTAGAAAGTTGATTAATAAGTTTGTTGACGACACAAAGATTGGTGGATTTGTGAATAGTGATGAGGACCATCAGAGGATACAGCAGGACATAGATCAGTTAGAGACTTGGACGGAGAGCTGGCAGATGGAGTTTAATCCAGACAAATGTGAGGTAATGCATTTTGGAAGGTCTAATAAAGATAGGAAATATAGAGTAAATGACAGAACCCTTAAGAGTATTGATAGGCAGAGGGATTTGGGTGTACAGGTACACAGGTCACTGAAAGTGGCAACGCAGGTGGAGAAGGTAGTCAAGAAGGCATGCTGGCATTCATCGTCTGGGACATTGAGTTTAAAAATTAGCAAGTCATGTTGCAGCTTTATAGAATCTTAGTTAGGCCGCACTTGGAACATAGTGTTCAATTCTGGTCACCACACTACCAGAAGGATGTGGAGGCTTCGGAGAGGGTACAGAAAAGTTTTATCAGGATGTTGCCTGGTATAGATGGCATTAGCTATGAGGAGAGGTTGGAGAAACGTGGTTTGTTCTCACTGGAACGATGGAGGTTGAGAGGCGACCTTATAGAAACCCCACAGTGCAGAAAGAGGCCATTCGGCCTATCGAGTCTGCACCGACCACAATCCCAAACAGGCCCTATCCCCATATCCCTACATATTTTACCCACTAATCCCTCTAACCTACACATCTCAGGACACTGAGGGGCAATTTAAGTATGGCCAATCAACCTAACCCGCACATCTTTGGAATGTGGGAGGAAACCGGAGCACCCGGAGGAAATCCACGCAGACACGAGGAGAATGTGCAAACTCCACACAGACAGTGACCTAAGCTGGGAATCGAACCCAGGTCCCTGGAGCTGTGAAGCAGCAGTGCTAACCACTGTGCTACCGTGCCGCCCTTAAAGGAGATGTACGAGGCATGTTTTTTACTCAGAGGGTGGTGCGTGCCTGGAACTCGCTGCCAGGAGGGGTAGTGGAAGCAGATACAATAGTGACTTTTAAGGGGCATCTGGACAAATACACGAATAGGATGGGAATAAAGGGATATGGTCCCGAAGGATAGGGGGTTTTAGTTCAGTCAGGCAACATGTTCGGTGCAAGCTTGGAGGGCCTAAGAGCCTGTTCCTGTGCTGTAGTTTTCTTTGTTCTTTGTAGGGTTAATTTAGCATGGCCAAGCAACCTAACGCACACATCTTTGCATCTTTGATGCAACAGATATATGCGTGGATCAAAACTCCAGTTGGTGAGCAGATACTGAAACCTAAAGTTCCAATCTATTTGGAAACCTCCACTCTATAAACTGACCACAACTGGGTAAACTTCCTATTACCATGGAGTGATTCCGCCCCCCCCCCCCACTCCACCCCCACCGCCCCCCACCAGCCCCACCCCCATCTCCGAACCATAGAACCAAAGAAAATTACAGCTCAGAAACAGGCCTTCTTGTCTGTGCCGAACCAATTTTTGCCTAGTCCCACTGACCTGCACTTGGACCATATCCCTCCACACCCCTCTCATCCATGAACCCGTCCAAGTTTTTCTGAAATGTTAAAAGTTGACCACTTTATCCGGCAGCTCATTCCACACTCCCACCACTCTCTGCGTGAAGAAGCCCCCCCTAATATTCCCTTTAAACTTTTCTCCTTTCACCCTTAACCCATGCCCTCTGGTTTTTTTCTCCCCTAGCCTCAGCGGAAAAAGCCTGCTTGCATTCACTCTATCTATACCCATCAAAATCTTATACACCTCTATCAAATCTCCCCTCAATCTTCTACGCTCATTCTGACCTGGTGGCCAATGACTGAAAGTGGAAGGTGCCTCGTGCCTCTGTACATACTTCAGAAGTGCCTATTTTGATGATGGGTTGCTGACCATTGACTATTGGAAGGCCGATTATTGATGCCCCCAACTCGGGAGGCCACCTGCCTCCCTTAATTAGAGTGGGCTCCAAGAGACGGCCAGTTAATTGGCTGCCTCCTCAAGAATTGGCCATCTCAGTCCTGACGCTGGCATCTGTGGGTTCCCCACCCACATTTCTGCGAGGGCTGGATTGGGGCTTGGGAAGGAAAATTCAGCCCACCAGTTTTGGCCTCAAAAGCTTGGCAAAACAAAGGAAATTCTGCCCCTTCATGTTTGATGTTATCCTTTGCACTGATTTGACTTCAGGATACTGGAGTGGGAACTAGAACAGTAGCACACAAGCTCGCTGTTAATTCATTCTTTTTAGCTAACGATAAATCACTTGTTACTTTTGATGCGCGATTAAATCACTCGGGAGGCTGGATCGTACCCGGGAAATAAAGGCTTTTATTAGTAACAAGAATGGAGCATACTGCATAACAATACAATCCCAGACTAAAGGGTCACCAGGCAGTGCAGTGACCTTTATACTCCGACAGGTAGGCGGAGCCAACCGGAGTGTACCACAGAACAATACCAACAGGTAGAACACCCCAACCCTAACCCCAACAGTGACAACAGTAACATATGTACAAGTACCCATAGTGCTAACCATCTATGGTTCAGTACCCATAGTGCTAACCATCTATGGTTCACCACATTCACCCCTCCTTTAAAACAAAGGGCGGTGGGGCAAAAAAACAGTACGAACTGTCCATATTTTCACAAGTTCAGTCACATTGGAGTGCTGCACCGTCTCTGCAACCTCCTCAACACTGGCGGTAGCGCCGGTTCTGGTGACCGTGATGACCCTCTCTCCAAGGCGGTGTCCAGTGACTCCTCCAGTTCCTCACAATCTCCTGGACTCAGGAACGCCCCGAGGTGGCGACAATCTCCTGGACTCAGGCAAGCTGTACACGGGAGTAAGAGGATTAAGTGGTAGTCCTGATACTGCCCGCGTCGTGTCAGGAGGGGAGATAAAGGGCAAGGGGTCCCTAACCAGGGGTGCGGGAGTGACGGGGGTTTCCAGGTCCCCTGCAGGCGCCAGATCTCGAATAGAGACCGTGTCCTCTCGCCCGTCAGGATATGCTACATAGGCATATTGAGGGTTGGCATGCAGCAGATGGACCTGTTCAACCAAAGGGTCCTAACATGCCGCCGCAGGAGGATAGGTCCTGAGTACGTCAACCAAGACGGCAGTGAGGTCCCAGAGGAAGACTTCCTAGGGAAGGTAAACATCCGTTCATGTGGGGTAGCGTTGGTTGCCGTACACAGGAGGGACCGGATTGAATGGAGCGCATCAGAAAGTACCTCTTGCCAACGGGAGACTGGAAGACCCTTAGACCTCAACGCCAGTAAGACAGCCTTCCAGACTGTAGCATTTTTTCTTTCGACCTGCCCGTTACCCCTTGGGTTGTAACTCATAGTCCTACTTGAGGCAATCCCTTTTGAGAGCAGGTATTGCCTCAAGTCGTCACTCATAAACGACGAACCCCTATCACTGTGGATATAACTGGGGTAACCAAATGGGGTGAAAAGATCCCGCAATGCTTTGATAACCGTGGCAGCGGTCATGTCTGAAGAGGGAATGGCAAAAGGGAATCGGGAGTACTCGTCAACCATGTTGAGGAAGTACACATTCCAATCTGTCGAAGGAAGGGGGCCCTTGAAATCAACACTCAGTCTTTCAAAAGGGCGAGTGGCTTTAATGAGGTGTGCCCTGTCAGGTCGGTAGAAGTGTGGCTTGCATTCAGCACATACCTGGCAGCTTCGAGTTATCGACCTGACATCCTCTACGGAGTAGGGTAGATTCCGGGCCTTTACAAAATGGAAGAGCCGAGTGATCCCCGGATGGCAGAGATCATTGTGGAGGGCCTGTAGCCAGTCCTCCTGCACACTGGCACATGTTCCATGTGACAGGGCATCTGAGGGCTCATTGAGCTTCCTCGGACGGTACATGATATCATAGTTGTAGGTGGAGAGTTCGATTCTCCACCTCAAGATTTTATCATTTTTGATCTTACCCCTTAACGTGTTGTTGAACATGAACGCCACGGACCGCTGGTCCGTGAGCAGGGTGAATCGTTTTCCAGCCAAGTAATAGCGCCAATGCCGGACGGCCTCCACAATGGCCTGAGCCTCTTTTTCCACAGTGGAGTGCCGAATTTCAGGGCCTTGGAGGGTGCAAGAGAAAAAGGCGACGGCCCAGACGCCTGGTTAAGTGTGGCAGCCAGGGCGAAATCAGATGCATCACTCTCCACCTGGAAGGGGATGGACTCATCAACAGCGTGCATCGTGGCTTTCGCGATGTCAGCTTTTATCCCTTCAAAGGCTAAGCGAGCCTCTGCTGCTAGGGGAAAAGAGGTAGACTTTATGAGCGGACGGGTTTTGTCCGCATAATTGGGAACCCACTGTGCGTAATACGAAAAGAAGCCTCAGCATCTTCTCAGTGCTTTGATGCTAGTGGGTAGGGGATGTTCAAGGAGGGGGCGCATACGGTCTGGATCAGGGCCAAGGACCCCGTTTTCCACCACGTATCCGAGAATTGCTAGGCGGCGCTTGCTGAATACACACTTCTCCCTGTTATAGGTCAGATTCAGGCAAGACGCAGTGCGTAAAAACTTTAGGAGGTTGGTATCGTGGTCCTGCTGGTCATGGCCGCAGATAGTGACGTTGTCCAAGTACGGGAAGGTAGCCCGTAGCCCGTTTTAGTCCACCATTCGGTCCATTGCACACTGGAAGACCGAGACCCCATTCGTGACTCCAAAGGGGACCCTTAAGCAGTGGTAGAGATGACCATCCGCCTCAAAGGCCGTATATTTTCGGTCCTCTGGGCGAATGGGGAGCTGGTGATAGGCTGACTTCAAGTCGATGGTGGAGAACACCCGGTACTGCGCAATCTGGTTGACCATGTCAGATATGCGCGGGAGAGGGTACGCGTCCAGCTGCGTGTACCTATTAATGATCTGACTATAGTCTATGACCATCCGGGGCTTGTCTCCAGTTTTAACCACCATGACTTGTGCTCTCCATGGGCTCGTGCTAGGTTGAATGATCCCTTCCCTGAGGAGCTGCTGAACCTCAGATCGAATAAAGATCCAATCCTCAGCGCTGTAACGCCTGCTCTTAGTTGCGATGGGCTTGCAGCCTGGCACGAGATTCTCAAATAAAGATGGCGGGGTGATTCTGAGTGTCAAGAGACTGCACGTGGAGCGCGCTGGGCAATTTGGAGGCTGCTGTTCTCCCACTGAAAGTGGAGGGAGTGGCCCATCGTACTGCAGGGTCACACTCCTCAGGTGGACCATAAAGTCTAGTCCCAGGAGTATCGGAGCACAAAGGTGCGGTAACACGAGGAGCCTGAAGTTCTCATAAACGGTGCCCCGCACCGTTAGATTTACCACGCAGCTCCCAAGAACGTTAACAGATCGGGACCTCGACGCCATAGAAATTGTCTGTCTGACAGTCTGTACTCGGAGACTGCACCATTTCACGGTATCAGGATGAATGAAACTCTCCGTACTCCCGCTTTCAAACAGACAATGTATTAGGCGTCCGTTTACCTCTATGCCCATCATGGACTTGTCGAGTCTGTGAGGCTTGGCCTGGTCCAGGATGATTGATGCCACCGTTGAATCTTGAGTGCAACTGCAGGCAGCTGAGATGGTTGATGATGATGACCCCTGCTTGTCGTCTGCGGTCGGTGTCGACCAAAATGGCTGCGCCCATGGATGGCACGTGGTCGATGGCGTTGAAAGTGGCGGCACTCGCAGGTCGCACATGTCTTGCGTCGTCGTCCTCAGGAATGGCGGCGCTCGTGAATCGCACGTGGTGGAAGACCTCGACGAAGCCGGAGACGAGGAGACAGATTCTGGAGAGTCACACGCCGCACTGCTTGGCTTCGAGGGTGGTTTAGCTCGGCACACTTTAGCATAGCGCCCTTTCTTCCCACACGCGGAGCAAAATACCATTCTGGCCGGACATCGCTGACGAGGGTGCTTTGCCAATCCACAGAAATAGCACCACGGGTCTCCTGGAGCCGCCGCCACCGTCAGATCTGAGGTTGAAAGCACGATCGTGCAGTTCCTAGGAGCCGCTGGGTAGAGTTGAGTCGGTGGCTGTACTTGCCACGATGTTCCCACATGGTCGGTGGGGTAAGTTTCAAGACTTGTGGACGCCGTTTCCATCGCATCAGCCAATTCCATCGTCTTAGCTAGGTCTAAGTTACCTTGCTCTCGCAGCCGCAGGCGAATATAGGATGAGCCAATTCCCGCCACGAACGCATCTCGGATCAAATCGTTGGTATACTGGGTCGCCGACACTGGCTTGCAATTGCAGGCTCTGGCTAGCTGCTGAAGTTCGCGCAGGTACTGTCCCGTCATTTCGCTGGGCTGCCGCCGTCGAGTGGCGAGTAGATGTCGAGCATGAATCTCATTTGGCGGTTTGTTGTACAGTTTCTTAAGTAGTTCGATGGCCCCTTTGTAGTCTTGGGCATCGCGGATTGTTGCATACACAGTGTCGCTTACCCTTGCGTGGAGGACCCGCAATCTATCGGCGTCGTTTTGAATGGCTGTTGAGGCGTCGATATAGTCTTGGAAACACTTCAACCAATGGTCGAAAGTGTTCGACACTCCAGCTGCACGCGGATCTAAGGTAAGCCGATCGGGTTTTAACATTTGCTCCATGGTTTCTTTTTTACCAAAATTTGTTACTAATAAAATTGATGCGTGATTAAATCACTCGGGAGGCTGGATCGTACCCGGGAAATAAAGGCTTTTATTAGTAACAAGAATGGAGCATACTGCATGACAATACGATCCCAGACTAAAGGGTCACCAGGCAGTGCAGTGACCTTTATACGCCTACAGGTAGGCAGAGCCAACCGGAGTGTACCACAGAACAATACCAACAGGTAGAACACCCCAACCCTAACCCCAACAGTGACAACAGTAACATATGTACAAGTACCCATAGTGCTAACCATCTATGGTTCAGTACCCATAGTGGTAACCATCTATGGTTCACCACAACTTTACAGACTATTTTTAACATATGCCGACATTTAACAGATGATGGGTACACATCTCAGGTCAAGGTTAAGGCTGATGCTTCGGGTTCAGCTTTCTTTCACTCACTTTTTTTTCCATGGGCTGATAATAAAAACAAAGTTAGACCCGGGAAGAGAAAAATAATTGAATTGGACAAGGTCTTTCCCTCCAAGAGAGGGAAACATGCAGAGAAAGGGAGAGAGACAGAGAGAAAGACAGAGAGTGACAGACAGAGAAAGACAAGGAGAGATAAGGTGAGACAAACAGAGAGAGAAAGACACACAAACAGAGACTGAGGGTCTTAGTCAACCATTTTGATTCTAAGTACTGGGCGGACTTGAAACTGGGAGTGTTTCACATCCGACTTTTAGATCTGTACTCAGGAGCACTGATACACACTCTGTCTGCAAAAATATTAGTGATTCCGAATCGTGCTGCAGAAGCCTGTGGGCGGGACTTAATGCTCCCGAAACCCTGTAGCTCTGATCAGCGCCTCCAACTGCGCAAGCGCAGAAAAAAAAGGTGGACTGCCACTCCTCTGCCACTTCCCTCCTGGGCCAGATAATGCCTCCCCCTGACCCCCACAGACATTGCCCTACCTCCACAACATTACTGACCCCCTTATTCCCCCACCACCCCCGCCACCTAGACTGATCCCGGCTCCTTCCCCCCTTCCCCCCCACCGATCTCAGGCAGAGTGACAGCGGACCACCCCTTCCTCCCCACTGATCTCAGGCAGAGTAAGAAGTTTAACAACACCAGGTTAAAGTCCAACAGGTTTATTTGGTAGCAAAAGCCACACAAGCTTTCGGAGCTCCAAGCCCCTTCTTCAGGTGAGTGGGAATTCTGTTCACAAACAGAGCATATAAAGACACAAACTCAATTTACATGAATAATGGTTGGAATGCGAATACTTACAACTAATCAAGCCTTGGTCAAGAAGGTTAAGGCTCATGGGATACAAGGAGAAGTGGCTCGATGGGTGGAGAACTGGCTTGGCCATAGGAGACAGAGGGTAGTGGTCGAAGGGTCTTTTTCCGGCTGGAGGTCTGTGACCAGTGGTGTTCCGCAGGGCTCTGTACTGGGACCTCTGCTATTTGTGATATATATAAATGATTTGGAAGAAGGTGTAACTGGTGTAATCAGCAAGTTTGCGGATGACACAAAGATGGCTGGAATTGCGGACAGCGAAGAGCATTGTCGGGCAATACAGCAGGATATAGATAGGCTGGAAAATTGGGCGGAGAGGTGGCAGATGGAATTTAATCCGGATAAATGCGAAGTGATGCATTTTGGAAGAAATAATGTAGGGAGGAGTTATACAATAAATGGCAGAGTCATCAGGAGTATAGAAACACAGAGGGACCTAGGTGTGCAAGTCCACAAATCCTTGAAGGTGGCAACACAGGTGGAGAAGGTGGTGAAGAAGGCATATGGTATGCTTGCCTTTATAGGACGGGGTATAGAGTATAAAAGCTGGAGTCTGATGATGCAGCTGTATAGAACGCTGGTTAGGCCGCATTTGGAGTACTGCGTCCAGTTCTGGTCGCCGCACTACCAGAAGGACGTGGAGGCATTGGAGAGAGTGCAGAGAAGGTTTACCAGGATGTTGCCTGGTATGGAGGGTCTTAGCTATGAGGAGAGATTGGGTAGACTGGGGTTTTTCTCCTTGGAAAGACAGAGAATGAGGGGAGATCTAATAGAGGTATACAAGATTATGAAGGGTATAGATAGGGTGAACAGTGGGAAGCTTTTTCCCAGGTCGGAGGTGACGATCACGAGGGGTCACGGGCTCAAGCTGAGAGGGGCGAAGTATAACTCAGACATCAGAGGGACGTTTTTTACACAGAGGGTGGTGGGGGCCTGGAATGCGCTGCCAAGTAGGGTGGTGGAGGCAGGCACGCTGACATCGTTTAAGACTTACCTGGATAGTCACATGAGCAGCCTGGGAATGGAGGGATACAAACGATTGGTCTAGTTGGACCAAGGAGCGGCACAGGCTTGGAGGGCCGAAGGGCCTGTTTCCTGTGCTGTACTGTTCTTTGTTCTTTGTTCTTTTGTTCTTTAAGAAACAAAACAACGTGAGTGGAGAGAGCATCAAGACAGGCTAAAAAGATGTGTATTTTCTCCAGACAAGACAGCCAGTGAAACTCTGTGGGGGTTACAAATAGTGTGACATGAACCCAATATCCCGGTTGAGGCCGTCCTCGTGTGTGCGGAACTTGGCTATCAGTTTCTGCTCAGCGACTCTGCGCCGTCGTGTGTCGCGAAGGCCGCCTTGGAGAACGCTTACCCAAATATCAGAGGCCGAATGCCCGTGACCGCTGAAGTGCTCCCCAATAGGAAGAGAACAGTCTTGCCTGGTGATTGTCGAGCGGTGTTCATTCATCCATTGTCGCAGCATCTGCATAGTTTCCCCAATGTACCATGCCTCGGGACATCCTTTCCTGCAGCGTATCAGGTAGACAACGTTGGCTGGGTTGCAAGAGTATGTACCGTGTACCTGGTGGATGGTGTTCTCACGTGAGATGATGGCATCTGTGTCGATGATCCGGCACGTCTTGCAGAGGTTGCTGTGGCAGGGTTGTGTGGTGTCATGGTCACTGTTCTCCTGAAGGCTGGGTAGTTTGCTGCGGACAATGGTCTGTTTGAGGTTGTGTGGTTGTTTGAAGGCAAGAAGTGGGGGTGTGGGGATGGCCTTGGCGAGATGTTCGTCTTCATCAATGACATGTCAAAGGCTCCGGAGGAGATGCCGTAGCTTCTCCGCTCCGGGGAAGTACTGGACAACAAAGGGTACTCTGTCCACTGTGTCCCGTGTTTGTCTTCTGAGGAGGTCGGTGCGGTTTTTCGCTGTGGCGCGTTGGAACTGTTGATCAATGAGTTGAGCGCCATATCCTGTTCTTATGAGCGCATCTTTCAGCGTCTGGAGGTGTCTGTTGCGATCCTCCTCATCCGAGCAGATCCTGTGTATACGGAGGGCTTGTCCGTAGGGGATGGCTTCTTTAACGTGTTTAGGGTGGAAGCTGGAGAACAAAGAACAAAGAACAATACAGCACAGGAACAGGCCCTTCGGCCCTCCAAGCCCGCGCCGCTCCCCGGTCCAGGATTGAATCCTGAATCCAGGATCCCCGCCCAATTTTCCAGCCTATCTACATACCAATATCCTATCCACCAAGCTGTCCCTCACAGCTACGATGCTTTGTTCATTACAACCTATTAACTCACCCCCACCCCCCCCATTCCAGACCATGTGATCTCCAGGGAGAGGCGAAAACCCAGAGTGAAAAACCCCAGGGCCAATATGGGGAAAAAAATTCTGGGAAATTCCTCTCCGACCCCCTGAGGCGATCGAAACGAGTCCAGGAGATCACAATGGCCCCGATCGGAAAATGCTTCCCAACCCTAGTCATTTCCACTTCCACGAACACCATATGAATTCCCTGCCCCCGAGACAGGTTCCCAACTATCCGCAGTCTCGCTCTGTACTGGCACCAGCAAGATGATCATAGAATGAAGCCTTGAAACGAGAAACCAGGAACAATTAGCCCGCGCCGCTCCCTGGTCCAAACTAGACCACTCTTTTGTATCCCTCCATTCCCACTCCGTTCATATAGCTGTCTAGATAAGTCTTAAACGTTCCCAGTGTGTCCGCCTCCACCACCTTGCCCGGCAACACATTCCAGGCCCCCACGACCCTCTGTGTGAAATATGTCCTCCTGATATCTGTGTTAAACCTCCCTCCCTTCACCTTGAACCTATGACCCCTCGTGAACGTCACCACCGACCCGGGGAAAAGCTTCCCACCGTTCACCCTATCTATGCCTTTCATAATTTTATACACCTCTATTAAGTCTCCCCTCATCCTCCGTCTTTCCAAGGAGAACAACCCCAGTTTCCCCAATCTCTCCTCATAACCAAGCCCCTCCATACCAGGCAACATCCTGGTAAACCTCCTCTGTACTCTCTCCAAAGCCTCCACATCCTTCTGGTAGTGTGGCGACCAGAACTGGATGCAGTATTCCAAATGCGGCCGAACCAACGTTCTATACATCTGCAACATCAGACCCCAACTTTTATACTCTATGCCCCGTCCTATAAAGGCAAGCATGCCATATGCCTTCTTCACCACCTTCTCCACCTGTGACGTCACCTTCAAAGATCTGTGGACTTGCACACCCAGGTCCCTCTGCGTCTCTACACCCTTTATGGTTCTTCCATTTATCGTGTAGCTCCTCCCTACATTATTCCCACCAAAATGCATCACTTCGCATTTATAGTGGAGAAGTGGAGCATCGTGAGGTTACCCGTGGGCTTGCGGTACAGTGAGGTGCTGAGGTGACCGTCCTTAATGGAGATGCTACCGTGGTGGCACGGTAGCACAGTGGTTAGCACTGCTGCTTCACAGCTCCAGGGACCTGGGTTCGAATCCCAGCTCGGGTCGCTGTCTGTGTGGAGTTTGCACATTCTCCCTGTGTCTGCGTGGGTTTCCTCCGGGTGCTCCGGTTTCTTCCCACAGTCCAAAGATGTGCGGGCTAGGTTGATTAGCCATTGTAAATTGTCCCTTAGTGTCCCGGGATGCATAGGTTAGAGGGGTTAGTGGGTAAATATGTAGGGATATGTGGATAGGGCCTGGGTGGGATTGTGGTCGGTGCAGACTCGATGGGCCGAATGGCCTCTTTCTGCACTGTAGGATTCTATGATTCTATGATTCCATGCGTGTGTCCAAGAATGCAACCGATTCCGGAGAGTAGTCTATGGTGAGTCTGATGGTGGGATGGAACTTGTTGATGTCATCATAGAGTTGTTTCAGTGATTGTTCACCATGAGTCCAAAGGAAGAAAATGTCATCGATGTATCTAGTGTATAGCATCGGTTGAAGGTCCCGTGCGGTGAAGAAGTCTTGTTCGAACCTGTGCATGAAGATGTTGGCATATTGAGGTGCGAATTTGGTCCCCATGGCTGTTCCGTGTGTCTGGATGAAGAACTGGTTGTTGAAGGTGAAGACATTGTGGTCCAGGATGAAGCGGATGAGATGTAAAATTGCATCTGGAAACTGGCAGTTGTTGGCGCTGAGCACTGAGGCCGTTGCAGCAATGCCATCGTCATGGGGGATGCTGGTGTAGAGTGCCGAGACATCCATTGTGACGAGGAGCGCTCCTGGTTCAACTGCTCCATGTGTGCCGAGTTTCTGTAGGAAGTCCGTCGTGTCACGACAAAAGCTGGGGGTTCTTTGTACAATGGGTTTCAGGATGCCCTCGACATAGCCAGAGAGGTTCTCACACAGGGTCCCATTGCCCGATACAATGGGACGGCCGGGTGTGTTTGCCTTGTGTATCTTCGGGAGGCAGTAGAGATCTCCAACGCGGGGAGTACGTGGAATGAGAGCACGGAGGGTGTTCTGAAGGTCCGGATCAAAGGTCTTGATCAGAGCGTTGAGTTGACGGGTGTGTTCTTTGGTCGGATCTGCAGGTAACTGTCTGTAGTGTTCCTCGTTGTTTAGTTGTCGGTACACTTCTTTGCAGTAATCCGTTCTGTTCAGTATGACGATGGCCCCTCCTTTGTCTGCTGGTTTGATGACAATGTTGCGGTTGGTCTTGAGAGCGTGGATGGCGTTACGTTGTGCTTGGGTGATGTTCGGGGCTGTCTTGTGAGTGCAGCTGATGAATCTGGTGTTGACGCACCTCCTGACGGCTTGGGCATACATGTCAAGTCGAGGGCAGCAGCCTTCCGGAGGAGTCCAATTCGACTCTTTCCTCTTCGGATGCACTGCGGATCTCTCTGTCGGCTGTTCCGGTTCATTGGCTGTCTCATTGTGTTCGTTGTTGGCCTCTTGGGGTTTGTGGAAGAACTCCCTCAGCCTCATTCGCCTGATGAATTCCTGTGTCTGCTGCGAGACTGATGGGGTCTATTTTGGTGGTGGGGCAAAAATTAAGCCCTCGGCTGAGAACTTCGATTTCATCTGGTTGAAGTGTGTAGTCGGACAAGTTGACAATGGACTTCCCTGCAGTGGTACTGTTTTCTACTGTGGTATCGGGGGAGGCTTGGTTGCTGCTGGTGGTGATGCCGAGTTTCTCAAGTTTCCTGTTCTTGGTGTGCATGTAGATGGTGTAATTCCTTTGTCTCGTCTGCTTGGCAGAGTTTCGCAGTTGGTCTGCATCCTGAGCGCAAGTTGAGAATATGGACTCTATCTTGGTTTCCAGGTTGCGGCGTTTGCTGTAGAGTTGGTGTATGAGGTGGTTGAGGAGGGTGAGAGAGGTGCGACGGCAAAGTCTCTCAGCGTAGTCTGTGTTATAGGTTGACCTGAGTGGGTTCGTGATCCGTAGTCCTTTCGGTATTTTGTCTGCTTTCTTGCATCTTTGTAGAAACTTGATGTCTGTGTCGATATGCGCGATCTTCTTGGAGATCCTTTCCACTTGGAGCCGGCAGTTTACGGTGTCGATGGTAGTCATGATGTGGAGATGCCGGCGTTGGACTGGGGTAAACACAGTAAGAAGTTTAACAACACCAGGTTAAAGTCCAACAGGTTTATTTGGTAGCAAAAGCCACACAAGCTTTCGGAGCTCCAAGCCCCTTCTTCAGGTAAGTGGGAATTCTGTTCACAAACAGAGCATATAAAGACACAAACTCAATTTACATGAAAAATGGTTGGAATGCGAATACTTACAACTAATCAAGCCTTTAAGAAACAAAACAATGTAAGTGGAGAGAGCATCAAGACAGGCTAAAAAGATGTGTATTGTCTCCAGACAAGACAGCCAGTGAAACTCTGCGGGGGTTACAAATAGTGTGACATGAACCCAATATCCCGGTTGAGGCCGTCCTCGTGTGTGCGGAACTTGGCTATCAGTTTCTGCTCAGCGACTCTGCGCCGTCGTGTGTCGCGAAGGCTGCCTTGGAGAACGCTTACCCAAATATCAGAGGCCGAATGCCCGTGACCGCTGAAGTGCTCCCCAATAGGAAGAGAACAGTCTTGCCTGGTGATTGTCGAGCGGTGTTCATTCATCCGTTGTCGCAGCGTCTGCATAGTTTCCCCAATGTACCATGCCTCGGGACATCCTTTCTTGCAGCGTATCAGGTAGACAACGTTGGCCGAGTTGCAAGAGTATGTACCGTGTACCTGGTGGATGGTGTTCTCACGTGAGATGATGGTATCTGTGTCGATGATCCGGCACGTCTTGCAGAGGTTGCTGTGGCAGGGTTGTGTGGTGTCATGGTCACTGTTCTCCTGAAGGCTGGGTAGTTTGCTGCGGACAATGGTCTGTTTGAGGTTGTGCGGTTGTTTGAAGGCAGAGTGGCAGTGGACCCCCCTTCCTCCCCACTGATCTCAGGCAGAGTGGCAGTGGACCCCCCTTCCTCCCCACTGATCTCAGGCAGAGTGGCAGTGGACCGCCCTTCCTCCCCACTGATCTCAGGCAGAGTGGCAGTGGACGCCTCTTCTCCCCCCATCTGATCTCAGCAGAGTGGCAGTGGATCCCCCATCCCCCCACTGATCTCAGGCAGAGTGACAGCGGACCCCTCTTTCCCCCCACTGATCTCAGGAGGCGTGGCAGCAGACCAGCCCTTTCCCCCACTGATCTCAGCACGAGTGGCAGCAGACCCCCTTCCCCCCCCACTGATCTCAGGCAGAGTGGCAGTGAACACCCCTTCCCCCCACTGATCTCAGGCAGAATGGTAGTGGACCCCACTTCCCCCCCCACTGATCTCAAGCAGAGTGGCAGAGGACCCCCCTTCCCACCCGACTGATCTCAAGCAGAGTAGCAACGGACCCCCCCTTCTCCCCCTACTGATCTCAGGCAGAGAGATCCACTCTCACCCCTCCACCCTACCATTATCAGGCAGAGTGATTCCCCTCCCCCATCCTGGACCCTCCAGCACAAGGCCCCCATCTTCTCCGGAGTCGGATGGCTGTATGACACCTCCCTCTCTCTCCCATGTCCCTAATCATTGAGGCACAGGTCCACCATCGCCCCCCCCCCATCCCCATGAGCACACCTGCAAGTGCTCACGTGCCTTCCCCTCAATGCTAATAAGCAAACTGCATGTAACTTGCTGGAATGCTCTGCCAAACTGCCTGCAGCTGTTCTGCCCTAATAAGGGGCAGCTCCATTAAAATCACAAGAATGGACAGGCAGGCAGGCATTCCTTCACAAAATGTGCACACGACCAGCCCCCTGATTTTCTGAGGGCGACCTGGGAAGGCTTCTAGATACAGCAGAGGGGAGGCAGGACATCCTCTACCCCCCAAGGGGGGCACTGCCTCGGTCAGTGCCAGCGCACTGGCCCCCCGAACCCGGAAGCAGTGCCGGAAAAAAGTCAATGACCTCTGTGATGACTTCAACCAGGCTAATGAGGTTGGCTTGCTCGAGTATGAACTACCTGGTGAGCCTCATCCTTGTGAACCTGCTCCTGGGCCTGGCGAGACGCGCCATCAATAGGTCCAGGCAGCGGGCGATCGACGGGGTTGTTCATCCTGACTGTCTACCCCTCTATCGTGGCTACATTCGCGGCCAGGTGTCCCTGGAGAGGGAGCATGAGGTGTCCACGGGCGCGGTTGACGCCTTCCGCGACCGCTGGGCACTGCAGGGGCTGGGGTGTATTATCGACCCTGATAATCACCTTTTGGTTTGATGTTTTAAGTTTCCTTTCGACTTTGTTTTTGGTTCGGGCTGTTCCCCCTCCTTTTGGGGAGCTCCCCCTTTTCATTTGTCCCTAAGTTAATTTGAGTTAGTTTATTTGGTTGGTATCAAAAGAAATACCTGGTGAGCCTCATCCTCATGAACCTGCTCCTGGGCCTGGCGAGACGCGCCATCAATTGGCCCAGGCATCGGGTGATCGACGGGGCCGTCCATCCCGACTGTCTGCCCCTCTTCCGCGGCTATATTCGTGGCCAGGTGTCCCTGGAGAAGGAGCATGCGGTGTCCATGGGCGCAGTTGATGCCTTCCGCGCCCGCTGGGCACTGCAGGGGCTGGGGTGTATTATAAACCCCGAAAGCCACATTATGATTTAATGTTTTAAGTTTCCTTTCGATTTTGGTTTTTGTTCGGGTTGTTCCCCCTCCTTTTGGGGAGCTGCCCCTTCAACTTGTTCTTAAGTTAATTTGAGTTTGTTTACTTGGTTGGTATGAAAAGAAAAACCTGATGAGCCTCATATTCAATAGAGATACTTGATGAGCCTCATGCTCCCTATTTAAAGCAGGTGTATCAGACTCCCAGTCTGCAGTCAGCGGGTTGCCCCTGTGGAGCTGCCTGCGTTGTGGAGAAGTGACTCTTGTTTCTGCAAAGAAGATAAACACTGGGTGGAAGGGTCCTTTCACCTTCGGGAACGTTTCTACCGGAAGGAAGGAAGGAAGGAAGAAAGAGACAGCCATCGTGCCCTCAATACCCAGCCATTGGAAGGTGCTCTCTCCTTGGGAGACGAGGGGGAGAGAGGGAGAGACAGGGAGTTCCATCTGTAGGAGGGAGGACAACAACCAACACAGAAGAATATATAACATCAAAGGACTGAGTTGTTGGGCTGGTGCCCTTAATCATCAAAGTCTGCCCCTGGAAAGGAGGGGGGGAGAAAACAAGAAGATCTTTCCCATCTACAGGGGTGAGGGAGGGGGTGAAGACTCCCTGGACATTGTTTTTTTTGCCCAACAGGGCTGAAGATTTGAAGTCCCCCCACCCGCTGCTGTTGCCCCCAACACCGGCACCCCCCCCTCCTTCCTCCTGACTGGGGCACCAGCCCTCCTCGGTGCCCTGTCCCTCGTCCTCTCTCCTGCTCCTCCGTCCCCCTCTCTCCCTCTCGAACACTGGGGAGAGAGTACCTGGGCCCCCACCCTCCCTCATTCCATCTCTGACCCCCCTGACACCTGGGCAGAGATCCCCTCCCACCTACCACACCCACAATCCCTTCCCTCTCTAACCGCCCCCCCCCCCCCGCAACCCCCCCCCCCCCCCCACTCTCTGCGCCTATCATAAAGTAAGAAGTCTCACACCAGGTTAAAGTCCAACAGGTTTATTTGGTAGCAAAATCCACTAGCTTTCGGAGCGCTGCTCCTTCGTCAGGTAAGTGGGAGTTTTGTTCACAAACAGGGCATATAAAGACACAAACTCAATTCACAAAACATCAATCCGATCAACATCACAAGACAGAAGACTCGGCTTCTACAGCTTGAAGGAAAGTGTCCCCATAAGGCAGCTTGTGTGACCATCTCGGGGTGGGCGTAGCACCTATTGTTAAAAACCATGGCGACAGCGACACCGACGCCGGTGGCAGGGCCTTCCAGGCCCACCTATGCAGGTGTGGCAGCGGCCAAAGCCCCCGCCACTCCCAAGACCCTGCCACCTTTTCGTTTAATAACCAAACAGCTCGGGGTAAAGTGCTACGCCCACACCGACATGACCATCGAGGCCTGCGTGAGGGCAATGGCTGGGGTTGTCGGCCCCTCAGCCATTGTGGCGGCCTCTAAGATGTACGGCAAGGCCGTATTCTTTCTGAAGGCCGAGCAGGTGGTCCACCTCGCCCTGGAAAAGGGGCTCACGGTGGGCAGGATGTTCTTGGCGGTGGACTCCCTAGAGGCCACTGCCCATCATATTGTCATCTCGAACATCCCGCCCTTCATACCCGTGGAGCTACTCCTCTCCCAGCTCCATCTACTGGGGGAGGTCAAGTCCGGAGTGGCACCGATCCCGCTTGGCCTTCGTGACCCCGCCCTCCGGCACATGTACTCCGTCCGGCACCAGGTCTATGTCCGCCTAGCCCGGGAGGAGTTCCTCAAGGGAGCCTTTAATGTCCCCTTCGAAGGGACCACCGACTGGGTCCTCTGGTCCGTGGATGGTGTGCAGTGCCATGCTTGTAAGGAGGCGGGGCATATTAAGAAGAACTGCCCCACCTCCAAGGCCGCCGACCCCCAACACAAGGCGGCCGCAGCTGGCACCACAGCCCCCTCTCCCCCCAACTAAGTACCACCTGGTCCCCTGCAAGGGGAGGCCATACCGGCAGTGGCTGCCACCTTGGCTGCCGGCAGGGGGGGAGCAGAGCCTCCGCAAGGCCAGAAGACCCCTGGAAATAGGAAGGGCAAGAAAAAGCAGGGGGAACAGAACCCCAACCCCCACTACCCCAGTCACCCCGGATGCTGGCTCGGGGAAAACCACAACCTCTGGCCCCACCACCCAAACCATCTACTGGGCCCGTGGGCGCCTCAGCGTCAAGTGCTGGGCCCGGCGTCGTGGGTGCATGCATTCCCGGGTCCGGGCGTGGGGGGTACGTGACCCTGAGCCGGCTACGGTAACACCTCCCGGGAAAGGAAAGGCCAAGGGGCGGGGCAGGAGGGAGAGGGGCAGAGTGCAAGGGGCATCCCCTGCCAAGGGGTTGCCCCTCAAGAAGAGGCGCTACACCTTGGGGGAGGGGGAACTTGAGACCTGTGGGACTCCCCACACCCCCTCCCCTAGCTTCGAGGTGGCGGTGCCTACGCCCCTCTCCACGTTCGTGCCATCCCCTGCCCCGCCCCCACCCGTCTTCGTGCCTTGCCCCCAGGACGGGGGCGGGCGCAAAAAGAAAAAAGATACGAAGAAACATGTGCTGCCGCAGTCCTCCAAGCGGGACTCCCCGGGGCCGGGTGAGAGCGGGACTCCCCGGGGCCGGGTGAGAGCGGGACTCCCCGGGGCCGGGTGAGAGCGGGACTCCCCGGGGCCGGGTGAGAGCGGGACTCCCCGGGGCCGGGTGAGAGCGGGACCCCCCAGGGCCGGGTGAGAGCGGGGCCCACGTGGTCCCATTCCACTCGGTGCATTTCAGCACCCCGGAGGAGTTCCTGTTTAGCCTGCTGGGGGACTGCGGTGGCATCCCATTGTTTGGGTCCTTGGATGACGGTGGCGAGGAAGGCCCCTCCTCTCTGTCCCGACCTCTGATGCTGGGCGCCCCCGACCTCAGACCGGAGGACTCTCCGGACCTGTGGGGTGCCCAGGCGTCTGGGGCAGAGCGGGGGACTGAGCCGCCGCCGCCCTTGGACCCACAAACCCAGGGAGAAGAGCCTGGGGAGAACCACTCCTCCGCCGATCCTGGGGTGGGATCGGGGGGAAGTTAGGGCTCGGTGGCGGCTACGTGCCGCCCGCCGTACGCGCTGCGGCAGGGGACTCGGAGTTGAAGGGCGATGGCCCTGAGGAGGTAAGCTGCTCGGTGGTGGGCACGGGGACTATTTCGGAGTCCACCTGGAGTGAGGCGGGGGACTCCCTTGTGCCCCCCACCGTGTCGCCCCTCATCCCCTCTGGGGAACTCAGGGCCTTTATAAAAGACCACTCTGGTCGCCCTGACAGCGTCCGACTAGCCCTGGGACGTCCTGGGGAACGACTACGCAGGAGTCCTGGGGGAGAGCATTGCCACTGGGGGGATGTCCCTTTCGTGGTGCAGGGTGATCATTGCCCTGCTGCCGAAGAAAGGGGATCTCCGGTGCCTTAAAAACTGGCGCCCGGTCTCCCTCCTCAGCACGGATTATAAAATCTTTGCCAGGGCTATGGCTTCACTCCTTGGATCCGTGCTGGACCACATGATCCACCCTGACAGTCCTACACGGTCCCGGACAGGTCGATTCACAACAATTTACATTTCATCTGGGACCTAATACACCATTCCCAAAAGGCTGGTCTGTCGAGCACCTTCTTGTCTTTAGATCAGGAGAAGGCATTCAACAGGGTGGAGCACGAGTATTTACTCGGGACTCTGCGGGCATTCGGGTTCAGGACGCATTTTGTCGCCTGGATCCGATTACAGTACTCTGCCGCAGAGTGTCCCTGACGGCGCCCCTTCGCTTTGGGAGAGGAGTACGGCAGGGCTGCCCCTCGTCCGGCCAACTGTACTCTATATGCGTTGAGCCATTCCTGTACCTCTTGTGGAGGAGGTTGTCGGGTTTGACTCTGCGCGGCCCGGACGTAGGGGTGGTCCTGTCAGCTTACGCCGACGACGTGCTCCTCATGTTCACGGACCCGGCTGACCTGTAGAGGATGCGAGAATGCCAGGCGGTGTACTCCACCGCGTTCTCTGCCAGGATCAACTGGGCCAAGTGCTCTGGACTCCTGGTCGGTCCGTGGGAGACGGATGCCCTTCCGGAGGAGCTCAGGCCTTTCACCTGGAGCAGGGATCCATCTCTGCCCAGCCAAGGAATCCTGGCCGGCGAACTGGCAGGGGGTGGAGGTCAAAGTCTCCGACCGCCTGAGTCGCTGGACAGGACTGCTACGAGTGGTGTCCTAGTGGTGCCCAATGTGGCGAGTTCTCGTCATAAACCAGCCGCTCGCCTCCATGCTGTGGTACCGGCTGGTCACTTTGACCACTCCCCTGGCTTTGTCACCGATAGTAAGAGGTTAACAACACCAGGTTAAAGTCCAACAGGTTTATTTGGTAGCAAAAGCCACACAAGCTTTCGGAGCTCCAAGCCTCTTCTTCAGGTGAGTGGGAATTCAGTTCACAAACAGGGCATATAAAGACACAAACTCAATTTACATGAATAATGGTTGGAATGCGAATACTTACAGCTAATTATGCTGCAACTGTACAGGACCTTGGTGAGACCGCATTTGGAATATTGCGTGCAGTTCTGGTCACCTCACTATAAGAAGGATGTGGAAGCACTGGAAAGAGTGCAGAGGAGATTTACCAGGATGCTGCCTGGTTTGGAGTGTCGGTCTTATGAGGAAAGGTTGAGGGAGCTGGGGCTGTTCTCTCTGGAGCGGAGGAGATTGAGGGGAGACTTAATAGAGGTTTATAAAATGATGAAGGGGATAGATCGAGTGAACGTTCAAAGACTATTTCCTCGGGTGGTTGGAGCTATTACAAGGGGGCATAACTATAGGGTTCATGGTGGGAGATATAGGAAGGATATCAGAGGTAGGTTCTTCACGCAGAGAGTGGTTGGGGTGTGGAATGGACTGCCTGCAGTGATAGTGGAGTCAGACACTTTAGGAACATTTAAGCGGTTATTGGATAGGCACATGGAGCACACCAGGATGGTAGGGAGTGGGATAGCTTGATCTTGGTTTCAGATGAAGGTCGGCACAACATCGTGGGCCGAAGGGCCTGTTCTGTGCTGTACTGTTCTATGTTCTATGTTCTATGTTAATCAAGTCTTTAAGATACAAACAACGTGAGTGGAGAGAGCATCAAGACAGGCTAAAAAGATGTGTATTGTCTCCAGACAAGACAGCCAGTGAAACTCTGCAGGTCCAGGCAAGCTGTGGGGGTTACAAATAGTGTGACATGAACCCAATATCCCGGTTGAGGCCGTCCTCGTGTGTGCAGAACTTGGCTATCAATTTCTGCTCAGCGACTCTGAGCCGTCGTGTGTTGTGAAGGCCGCCTTGGAGAACGCTTACCCGAATATCAGAGGCCGAATGCCCGTGACCGCTGAAGTGCTCCCCAATAGGAAGAGAACAGTCTTGCCTGGTGATTGTCGAGCGGTGTTCATTCATCCATTGTCGCAGTGTCTGCATAGTTTCCCCAATGTACCATGCCTCGGGACATCCTTTCCTGCAGCGTATCAGGTGGACAACGTTGGCCGAGTTGCAAGAGTACGTACCGTGTACCTGGTGAATGGTGTTCCCACGTGAGATGATGGCATCTGTGTCGATGATCCGGCACGTCTTGCAGCGGTTGCTGTGGCAGAGTTGTGTGGTGTCGTGGTCACTGTTCTCCTGAAGGCTGGGTAGTTTGCTGCGGACAATGGTCTGTTTGAGGTTGTGCGGTTGTTTGAAGGCAAGAAGTGGGGGTGTGGGGATGGCCTTGGCGACTGCCCTGAGGAGGTAAGCTGCTCGGTGGTGGGTACGGGGACATTTTCGGAGTCCTCGAGCATTGGTCGGACCTGGCGCTGCTTGTCCGGTCCACGCAGGCCTGCTCGCAGGCCGCGTGGGCCTGGCTGTAAAAGAGTAGCGTCGGGTGCAGGAGTTCCTCGATGGGCTCATGGAGGAGTGGACTGGCGCGTCTTGCGCCAGCGCTCCCCCACACAATTAGACTAAGTGGTGACGGTGGCACTAAGCTATTGACATGAAGGTGACTGATGCGCGATTAAATCACTCGGGAGGCTAGATTGTACCCGGGAAATAAAGGCTTTTATTACTAACAAGAATGGAGCACACTATATACAATACAATCCCAGACTAAAGGGTCACCAGGCAGTGCAGTGACCTTTATACTCCTCCAGGTAGGCGGAGCCAACTGGAGTGTACCACAGAACAATATCAACAGGTAGAACAGCCCAACCCTAACCCCAACAGTGACAACAGTAACATATCTACAAATACCCATAGTGCTGACCATCTATGGTTCAGTACTCATAGTGGTAACCATCTATGGTTCACCACATTCACCCCTCCTTTAAAACAAAGGCCGGTGGGGCAAAAAAAAACAGAACAACTGTTCATATATTCACTAGTTCAGTCGTATTGGAGGACCGCACCGTCTCTGTGACCTCCTCAACACTGGTGGTAATGCCGGTTCTGGTGACCGTGGTGACCTTCTCTCCAAGGCGGTGTCCAATGACTCCTCCAGTTCCTCATGGGCGGGTGGACTACGAGGTGACGACAATCTACTGGACTCGAGCATGCCTCGAGGTGGCGACAATCTCCTGGACTCAGGCAAGCTGTACACGGGAGTAAGAGGATTAAGTGGTGGGCCCGATACTGCCCGCGCCGTGTCAGGAGGGGAGATAAAGGTCAAGGGGTCCCTAACTAGGGGTGTGGGAGCGACTGGGGTTTCCATGTCCCCTGCAGGTGCCAGATCTCTAATAGAGACCGTGTCCTCTCGCCCGTCAGGATATGCCACATAGGCATATTGAGGGTTGGCGTGGAGGAGATGGACCTGTTCAACCAAAGGGTCGGACTTGCGGGTCCTAACATGCCGCCGCAGGAGGACAGGTCCTGAGTACATCAACCAAGATGGCAGTGAGGTCCCAGAGGAAGACTTCCTAGGGAAGGAAAACATCCTCTCATGTGGAGTAGCGTTGGTTGCCGTACACAGGAGGGAGCGGATGGAATGGAGCGCATCAGAGAGTACCTCTTGCCAACGGGAGACTGGAAGACCTTTAGACCTCAACGCCAGTAAGACAGCCTTCCAGACTGTAGCATTTTCTCGTTCAACCTGTCCGTTACCCCTGGGGTTGTAACTCGTAGTTCTACTTGAGGCAATCCCTTTTGAGAGCAGGTATTGCCTCAAGTCGTCACTCATAAATGACGAGCCCCTATCACTGTGGATATAGCTGGGGTAACCGAACAGGGTGAAAAGATCCCGTAATGCTTTGATAACCGTGGCAGTGGTCATATCTGAACAGGGAATGGCAAAAGGGAATCGTGAGTACTCGTCAATCACGTTGAGGAAGTACACGTTCCGATCTGTCGAAGGAAGGGGGCCCTTGAAGTCCACACTCAGTCTTTCAAGAGGGCGAGTGGCCTTAATGAGGTGTGCCCTGTCAAATCGGTAGAAGTGCGGTTTGCATTCAGCACATACCTGGCAGCTTCGGGTTATGGACATGACATCATCCACTGAGTAGGGTAGATTCCGGGCCTTTACAAAATGGAAGAGCCGAGTGATCCCCGGATGGCAGAGATCATTGTGGAGGGCCTGTAATCGATCCTCCTGCACACTTGCACAAGTTCCACGCGACAGGGCGTCTGAGGGCTCATTGAGCTTCCCTGGATGGTACACGATATCATAGTTGTAGGTGGAGAGTTCGATTCTCCACCTCAAGATTTTATCATTTTTGATCTTACCCCGTAACGTGTTGTTGAACATGAACGCCACGGACCGCTGGTCCGTGAGCAGGGTGAATCGTTTTCCCGCCAAGTAATGGCGCCAATGCCAAACGGCCTCCACAATGGCCTGGGCCTCTTTTTCCACAGCGGAGTGCCGAATTTCAGGGCCTTGGAGGGTGCGAGAGAAAAAGGCGACGGGCCTGCCCGCCTGGTTAAGTGTGGCGGCCAGGGCGAAATCAGATGCATCACTCTCCACCTGAAAGGGGATGGACTCATCAACAGCGTGCATCGTGGCTTTCGCGATGTCGGCTTTTATCCCTTCAAAGGCTAAACGAGCCTCTGCTGCTAGGGGAAAAGAGGTAGATTTGATGAGCGGACGGGCTTTGTCCGCATAATTGGGAACCCACTGTGCGTAATACGAAAAGAAGCCTCAGCATCTTCTCAGTGCTTTGATGCTAGTGGGTAGGGGATGTTCAAGGAGGGGACGCATACGGTCTGGATCAGGGCCAAGGACCCCGTTTTCCACCACGTATCCGAGAATTGCTAGGCGGCGCTTGCTGAATACACACTTCTCCCTGTTATAGGTCAGATTCAGGCAAGACACAGTGCGTAAAAACTTTAGGAGGTTGGCATCGTGGTCCTGCTGGTCATGGCCGCAGATAGTGACGTTGTCCAAGTACGGGAAGGTAGCCCGTAGCCCGTTTTGGTCCACCATTCGGTCCATTGCACGCTGGAAGACCGAGACCCCATTCGTGACGCCAAAGGGAACCCTTGAAAAGTGGTAAAGACGACCATCCGCCTCAAAGGCCGTATATTTTTGGTCCTCTGGGCGAATGGGGAGCTGGTGGTAAGCTGACTTCAAGTCAATGGTGGAGAACACCCGGTACTGCGCAATCTGGTTGACCATGTCAGATATGCGCGGGAGAGGATACGCATCCAGCTGCGTGTATCTATTAATGGTCTGACTATAGTCTATGACCATCCGGGGTTTGTCTCCAGTTTTAACCACCACGACTTGGGGGTCAAGGAGCCGGTTGCTGCACTTGACGGTCCGTGTGGGGGGCGTGGTCATTCACTTGCTGAACGTCTACGCCCCGGGTGCCGGACCGCAGCAAACGACTTTCTACGAGAAAGCGTCCGCTCACCTCGACGCCATCGCTGGGGGCGAATGCATCATCCTCGGGGGGGATTTCAACTGCACCCTCGAGGCACGGGACCGCGCCGGCTTCTGGCAGCGCACCCCGGCGATGATGAAGTTGTGGGACCTGCTCGGGACCCACGACTTGGTGGACGCCTGGAGACATCTCCATCCTGGCTCCAGAGCTTTCAGTTTCGTGAAGCCTGGAGGCGGAGCGTCCAGAATCGACCGCCTTTACATTTCGAGGGCGCACATCCGTACCTTCTGTCAGGAATACGTGAAGGGGTCGACAAAGAGCGGGGGGGGGATAGGGGAGGAGGGGAGTGGGGAGGGGGCGGAGGGGGAGGGGGGAGGGGGGAGGGGGGAGGGGGGGGGAGGAGGGGGAGGGAGGGGGGAGGGAGAGGGAGGGGGGAGGGAGGGGGAGGGCGACGGGGGGGAGGGGGGAGGGGGGAGCAGGGGGAGGGAGGGGGAGGGAGGGAGGGGGAGGGGGGAGAGGGGGAGGTGGAGGTGGGGAGGGGGGATGGGGGGGAGAGGGGGCAGGGGGGAGGGGTGGGGAGGGGTGGGAGGGGAGGGAGGAGGGGGGGAGGGAGGAGAGGGGGGAGGGGAGGGGGGAGGGGAGGGCGGTGGGGGAGAGGGGAGGGGGAGGGGGAGGGGAGGGGGAGGGGAGGGGGTAGGGGAGGGGGGAGGTGGGGAGGGGAGGGGGGAGGGAGAGAGAGAGAGGGGGAGAGGGGAGAGGGGTGGAGAGAGGGGGAGGGGAGGGAGGGGGGGAGAGAGAGGGGGGGAGAGAGGGGGGGAGAGAGGCGGGGAGAGAGAGAGAGAGGGGGGAGAGAGATAGAGTGGGGGGGTGAGAGAGAGAGAGAGACCCCCCTCTGCCGATCCTGGGGGTGGGTTCGGGGAGGAATTAGGAATAGTTGGCGGCTCCATGCTGCCCGCCGTATATCCTGCGGCAGGAGATTCGGAGTCGCAGGGCAACAGCCCTGAGGAGGTAAGCTGCTCGGTGGTGGGCACGGGGACTGTTTTGGAGTCTGCCTGGAGCGAGGCGGGGGACTCCCTTGTGCTCACCAGTAAGTCGCCACTTATCCCCTCTGGGGAACTCGGGGCCTTTCTCAATGACCATTCTGGTTGCTTTGACAGCGTCCGACTGGCCCTCGACCGATGGTCGGACCTGGCGCTGCTCGTCCGGTCCACGCAGGCCTGCTCCCAGGCCGCGTCGGACCTGACTGAAAGAGAGCGGCGTCGGGTACGGGAGTTCCTCGACGGGCTCGAGGGGGAGCGGACTGGCGCGTCTTGCGCCAGCGCCCCCCACGCACTTAGATAAGTGGTGACGGCGGCACAATGCTACTGACATGAAGGTGACTATAGCCAGCCTCAACGTCAACGGCAGCAGCGAGCCACTCCGCAGGTTCCAGAACTTCTCGGTCCTCCGCGATGGGAAGTATGCGGTGTGCTTCCTGCAAGAAACCCGTACCATTCCGGGAGACGAAGCCCGATGGCTCCTGGAGTGGCGAGGGGGGGTCTACATGAGCCACCTCACTCTCGCTTCTAGTGGGGTGGCTATCTTGTTGGCCCCGAATTTTCAGCCGGAGATCTTGGGGGTCAAGGAGCCGGTGCCAGGCTGGTTGCTGCACTTGACGGTCCATGAGGGGGGGGCGTGGCCATTCACTTGCTGAACGTCTACGCCCCGGGCGCCGGACCACAGCAAACGACTTTCTACGAGAAAGTGTCCGCTCACCTCGACACCATCGCTGGGGGCGAATGCATCATCCTCGGGGGGGATTTCAACTGCACCCTCGAGGCACGGGACCGCGCCGGCTTCTGGCAGCGCACCCCGGCGATGATGAAGTTGCGGGACCTGCTCGGGACCCACGACTTGGTGGACGCCTGGAGACATCTCCATCCTGGCTCCAGAGCTTTCAGTTTCATGAAGCCTGGAGGCGGAGCGTCCAGAATCGACCGCCTTTACATTTCGAGGGCGCACGTGTCCGGCGTGCCGTCGGCCTCCATACGGTAGGTGCCATGCACGGACCACCACCTGGTGTGGGCGGAGTTTGCTCCGTCTCGCGTCCGGGGGGGGTCCGCGTACTGGCACTTCAACAACACGCTGCTGGAGGACGAGCGCTTCCTGGACTCGTTCCGTCGATTCTGGGCCGGCTGAAGAAGGAAGCGGGGAGGCTTCCCCTCCTTGAGGCGATGGTGGGACGTGGGCAAGACTCACGTCCGGACCTTCTGTCAGGAGAACGCGAGGGGGTCGACGAGGAGGCGGAAATCCAGGCTCGAGGAGTTGGAGAAGGAGCTTTTTGACCTGGAGGCACGTCTCAGTCAGCCCGACGCGGACCCGGCCCTGCGGCTAGAGTACAGGGAGAAGAGGGGCGCGCTGCGGGACCTGCAACTGGTCGGGTCCCGCGGTGCGTACGTGAGGTCGCGGCTCCAGTTCCGGGTGGACCTGGACCGCGGCGCCCCCTTCTTCTACTCGCTGGAAAAAGGGTGGGCTAACCATCAGCAGCTCCTTACGCTGCTGGCCGATGACGGTTCCCCGTCTCGGATCCGGAGGGCATCCGGGCCATCGCCCAGGATTATTACACCTCCCTCTTCTCTCCGGATCCGTCCAGCGAGGATGCCCGCAGACTTCTGTGGGAGGACCTTCCGCAAGTCAGCCCGGAGGGCGTCGGCAGGCTCGAGGTCCCCATCGCCGTGGCCGAGCTGACCGGCGCCCTCAATGGCCTCGGTCGGGGCAAGGCCCCGGGGCTGGACGGGCTGACGGTAGAGTTCTTCAGGGCGTTCTGGGGGTAGTGTGTTAAAGTGGATTGGGGACTGGCTATCCGACAGGAAGCAAAGAGTCGGAATAAATGGGTGTTTTTCCGGTTGGAGGAAGGTAACTAGTGGCGTGCCGCAGGGATCGGTACTCGGGCCGCAACTGTTTACCATTTATATAGATGATCTGGAGGAGGGGAGTAGGGTAACGAAGTTTGCAGACGACACAAAGATAAGTGGAAAAGTGAATCGTGTGGAGGACGGAGAAGATCTGCAGAGAGATTTGGACAGGATGAGTGAGTGGGCGAGGATATGGCAAATGGAGTGTAACGTTGAGAAATGCGAGGTTATACACTTTGGAGGAAATAATAACAAATGGGATTACTATCTCAATGGAAACAAACTAAAACATGCTACCGTGCAAAGGGACCTGGGGGTCCTTGTGCATGAGACGCAAAAGCCCAGTCTGCAGGTACAACAGGTGATCAAGAAGGCAAATGGGATGTTGGCCTATATCGCGAGGGGGATAGAATATAAAAGCAGGGATGTCTTGATGCACCTGTACAGGGCATTGGTGAGGCCGCAGCTGGAATACTGTGTGCAGTATTGGTCCCCTTATATGAGGAAGGATATATTGGCATTGGAGGGAGTGCAGAGAAGGTTCACCAGGTTGATACCGGAGATGAGGGGTTTGGATTATGAGGAGAGGCTGAGGAGATTGGGTTTGTACTCGTTGGAGTTTAGAAGGATGAGGGGGGATCTTATGGAGACTTATAAGATAATGCGGGGGCTGGATAGGGTGGAGGCGGAGAGATTCTTTCCACTTAGTAAGGAAGTTAAAACGAGAGGACACAGCCTCAAAATAAAGGGGGGTCGGTTTAAGACAGAGTTGAGGAGGAACTTCTTCTCCCAGAGGGTGGTGAATCTCTGGAATTCTCTGCCCACTGAGGTGGTGGAGGCTACCTCGCTGAATATGTTTAAAGCGCGGATGGATGGATTCCTGATCGGTAAGGGAATTAAGGGTTATGGGGATCAGGCGGGTAAGTGGTACTGATCCACGTCAGATCAGCCATGATCTTATTGAATGGCGGGGCAGGCTCGAGGGGCTAGATGGCCTACTCCTGCTCCTATTTCTTATGTTCTTATGTTCTTATGTCCTGGGGGCGACTACGCGGGGGTCCTGGAGGAGAGCAACGCCACCGGGGAGATGCCCCTTTCGTGGCGCAGGGCCGTCATTGCCCTGCTGCCAAAGAAGGGGGATCTCCGGTGCCTTAAAAACTGGCGCCCGGTCTCCCTCCTCAGCACGGATTATAAAATCTTTGCCAGGGCATTAGCCTCACGCCTTGGGTCCGTGCTGGACCACATGATCCACCCCGACCAGTCCTACACGGTCCCGGGCCGATCGATTCACGATAACCTCCATCTGGTCCGGGACCTGATCCACCATTCCCAGAGGGCTGGTCTGTCGAGCGCCTTCTTGTCCTTAGATCAGGAGAAGGCGTTCGACAGGGTGGAGCACGAGTATTTGCTCGGGACTCTGCGGGCATTCGGGTTCGGGACGCAGTTTGTCGCCCGGATCCGATTACTCTACTCTGCCGCAGAGTGTCTGATTAAGGTTAACGGGTCCCTGACGGCGCCCCTTCGCTTTGGGAGAGGAGTACGGCAGGGCTGCCCCTTGTCCGGCCAACTTTATTCTGTATGCGTGGAGCCATTCCTGCGCCTCTTGCGGAGGAGGTTGTCGGGTTTGACTCTGCGCGGCCCGGACGTAGGGGTGGTCCTGTCTGCTTACGCCGACGACGTGCTCCTCGTGTTCACGGACCCAGCTGACCTGCGGAGGATGCGAGAATGCCAGGCGGTGTACTCCGCCGCGTCCTCCGCCAGGATCAACTGGGCCAAGTGCTCCGGACTCCTGGTCGGTCCGTGGGAGACGGACCCCCTTCCGGAGGAGCTCAGGCCTTTCACCTGGAGCAGGACCAACCTCCTCTACCTGGGGGTCCATCTCTGCCCAGCCGAGGAATCCTGGCCGGCGAACTGGCGGGAGTTGGAGGCCAAAGTCTCCGCCCGCCTGGGTCGCTGGACAGGACTGCTCCGAGTGCTGTCCTACAGGGCGCGAGTTCTCGTCATAAACCAGCTGGTCGCCTCCATGCTGTGGTACCGGCTGGTCACTTTGACCCCTCCCCCTGGCTTTGTCACCGATATGCAGAAAGCCCTCGTGCGGTTTTTCTGGGACAACCGACTGCACTGGGTCGCTGCCGAGGTGCTGCATCTCCCGATTGAGGAGGGCGGACAAGGTCTGGTGTGCCTCCGCACGCAGCTAGCGACCTTCCGCCTCCAGACCCTGCAGCGATACCTTTACGTCGAGCCTCCTCCACAATGGCGTGCGATGGCGACGTATTTTTTCCGCCACTTGCACGGCCTCAATTACGACGTGCAGCTCCTGCACATCAACCTGGGGCGTATTCCCACCTCCCTGCGGGAGTTGCCCGTCTTTTACCAGGACCTCCTCACGGTCTGGAACACGGTCGCCTCGCGACGCAGCTCTCCCCCGTCAGGAGTAGCGGCTCTCGTGCGAGAGCCGCTGCTCAGGAATCCGCACCTCCAGCCTTACGACTTCAGGTGGCTGGCGGAGAGGAGAGCCGTGGACGCCGGGGTGACCAGGATCGGGGACGTGCTGGATGGCGGAGGAGCGGGCTGGATGAGCCCCGGCGTGCTGGCTGAGCGCGCGGGGGTGACCGTCCGGCGCGCGGCCAAAGCCATCCAAGACCTTAGGACGGTCGTGCTCGGCCCCGAGTGCGCACGCGGTCTAGAGGCGGCGCAGGCGTGCGGTGGGATCCCGCCCGAGCGTTCCCCTGCTCGGACGGAATTTCACATTGGCCCGAAGCCTAGACCTCCCCCCCCGGGTCAGGTGCCCCACTGCGTGTGCCGCCTCGCGGAAATGCCCTCCGTGCCCTTTTCCACCGCGCGGAGGCGTTTCCTGTACGGGCTGCTGCTGCACACCTTTCACTACCGCGTCCTCGCCCGTCGCCCGGATACACCTTGGCGGGCCTTGTTGCCGCCGGGCGGCGGAGGTCCCCAGTGGAGGTCCCTCTACGGAGGGATCTCCCCCAATTATCTCGGGGACCTGGGGTGGAGGGTGCTGCACGCAGCAGTGCCGTACAACCGTAGGTTTTTCCGGTACACGGGCTCCCGAGACTGCCCTTTCTGTGGCCTCGTGGAGTCCGTGGACCATGTCTACGTTCTGTGTTTTAGGCTGCACACCCTTTTTGGTTTCCTCAAACACCTTTTACTGATGTTTTGTTTGCACTTCAGTCCCACGCTCCTGATCTACGGGCACCTGGTGCGGAGAGGGGCGGGTCGGGATGCCGACCTCCTCGTGAACCTGCTCCTGGGCCTGGCGAGACGCGCCATCAATAGGTCCAGGCAGCGGGCGATCGACGGGGCCGTCCATCCCGACTGTCTGCCCCTCTACCGCGGCTACATTCGCGGCCAGGTGTCCCTGGAGAGGGAGCATGCGGTGTCCACGGGCGCGGTTGACGCCTTCCGCGACCGCTGGGCGCCGCAGGGGCTGGGGTGTATTATCGACCCCGATAATCACCTTTTGGTTTGACGTTTTAAGTTTCCTTTCGACTTTGATTTTGGTTCGGGCTGTTCCCCCTTCCTTTTGGGGAGCCGCCCCTTTTACTTTGTCCCTAAGCTAATTTGAGTTCGTTTACTTGATTGGTGCCGAAAGAGCTACCTGATGAGTCTTAATTGATGGTTAAATCAGGGAGCCTCATGTTCTCTATTTAAAGCAGGTGTATCAGACTCACAACTTGCATTCAGCAGGGAGCAACTGGAGAGCTGGCTGTGTACAGATGTATGATGTAAATGAAGTAACTCCACGCAGGCGAAAGTTCCGTCACCAAGTTATTACACCTTGTCCAGGCAGCAAGGGAGAGTGCTGAACCCCATCTCGCATCTTCCCCCAGATCCTCCCATCCCCTGCATGTTTCCAGCCCCTGACACCTAAGCACCTCCTTCCTATCTCTTTCCCCCACCTCCCCTCCCTCCAAAAGCCCCACTGCCCTTGCCCTCTAAAGGCCACCACCTGATGCTCTGCAGGAGTCACGCCATCATTTCTTTCATGGCTCCTTCTGTCACCACAGGAGAAGACTGACCATAACAGCAGAGAGAGGACAGAGACAGGGAGTGGTGAGCCAGACCTCCGGGTCCTCATCCCTTTTGAGGAGTGGGTGCTGGAGTTGTCAAGAGAAGGGGAGATGCGGGCTGTCAGTGACAGCATGGTCGGGCTGCCATCAAGACATGAGTACCTGTCAATCCTCCACTCATTTTGAGGCAACTTCTTGGGGCATGAGTTTTGGGTGCAAGGGGCAAGGTTTAAAGGAGATGTATGAAGCATGTTTATTTACACAGTGAGGGTAGTGGGTGCCTGGAACTCGCTGCCAGGGGAGGTTGGGGAGGCAGATACGATAGTGACCTTTAAAGGGCGTGAATGGGATGGGAATAGAGGCCTATGGTCCCCGGAAGCGTAGGGGGTTGCAAATCAGATGGGCAGCCTGATCGCTGTAGGCTTGGAGGGTCGAAGGGCCTGTTCCTGTGATGTAATTTTCTTGGTGATTTGTTCCATGTTCAATGGAGAAATGTGGATCACGTGTTTTGCATCCCGGATTCCTCTACCTCCTTTGCACTTAACCTTGTGTCCTGTGTTGCAGGGACAGAACTGGATGCACCAGGGCCATCTGGACTCCAGGCCCGTACTGCAGCACCTACCCATCCTGGTCAGGACAGCTTCGATGAGTCCTCAGAGGATATGGGTGAAGGGACCTCTGAGGGTGGCACCTTTTTGACGTCAGCTTCCACCTCAACTCACCATCCCAGATACTGACACGTCAGTGGGTCCAGTTAGTGGTGAGGCTTTTGGGTCACTCTCTGGTGAGCACAACACATCTGCTGATGTACATTGGGTGGAAGAGGGAATGTCCGAGGCCTCTGGCACACGGGGGCCTGCCGGAGGTGAGGACTCAGCTGGCTCCAGGCTACGTGCTGGGCCTTTGAGATCATTTCTCCCTCAGCTGCTGGAGGTGCAGCAACCGACCCAGGAAATGCAGGAGGTGCTGACAGCCACATTGGACCAACTGCAAAGCTATTGGGATGAGTCCCAAAGCTTTCAGGTGGACCAGCTTTTGCCTGTCTTGCTTGGTTCCCAGGCCAACACTGCAAGGGTGACGTCTGCAGTTGAAAGCCTGGGGCAGGGGATCCTTGCCGTGAGTGGCACGCTCAAAGCGATGGCCGAGTCACAGCAGGCCACAGCAGAGTCCCCGAGGGCTGTGGCTGAGTCACAGCAGGCCACAGCTGAAGGACTGAACAGGCTTCTTGAGATTCTGCAGCCCATGGCTGAGAGGCTTGAGAGCTTGCAGGAGACCCAGCAGGACAGCACTGAGACACAGCGAGCTATGGCAGCAGCCCTTCAGATCGTGGCCCAGTCTCAGAGGGCACTTGCTGCAGCCATTGACAGGTGGCCCCTGACTCAGGGAGCCATCGCAGGGGGTTCGACCTCCATGGGTAGGATAGGATGCAGGTGGTCCTCCAGGACTGGCAGGACCAGGTGATGCCGGAGCTTCTGGAGCTCACTGCATAAGCACTGCCGTCCCACAGGAACCCCAAGGGAAGAGGAAGGCCTCGAGCCCATGCTGGGGCCTTCTCGCCAGGAGACTGTGGCTATGGCTACACCTCCTCCTGGTTCCCACCCTTCCTGACACCAGGGCACCTCAGGGCAGCGGGATGAAGAGGATGTCGTGGAAATGTCCCAGATATCTTGAAGCCGGCCAGGGCCCTCAAGGTCCAGAGCCTCCAGAGGACATCTACCACATGCATCACAGGCAATGGGACATGATAGGCAGCTGGCCCCCTCCACCTCCGATGTACATTCTGGGGAGTCTTTGAAAGGTAGTGGTAGGCCATGTAAGGTTAGGAAGTTGTAGTTGCACTGAGATGGCACGGGTGAAGGGCTGCAATAGTTAGATAGATCTTTAAGCACCTTAACATTTTCCGTTCACAAGTTTTTATGTTAGAACTTATTATTTAAACCCATTTATTGCAATTATTAAATGTTTTTTCACCACCCACCTGTGACTAATTTGTCTCAAATAGGAATCCTCTTCCATTGATGATCGCTGGAGCAATGCTTCATGTTGATGTCAGTTGGGAAGGCCCCTCAATGCTCTGTCACTGAGAAAAGGAGACAATTGGTTCCCCAGAACCCACGAGTGATTCACTCCCCTCCCCACCCCACTCACCCCAGGGCCCTGTATGGAGGTTTCAGATCCCTTATCCACTACACAGACATGGGCCCAGGTGTCAGCGTGCATGCAGAGCTGAGGTAGGAGTCAGACTAGTTTGCACCAGGGCATCATCATAATGGTGCTTAGCAAGTTGTCATCACCCTGCTTCCAGCCAAAAAACTCACTAACACAGCATACCCAGGCCCACCACTCTGGTGTGACAATGTTGCAGGAGATAGAAGGACTGTGGGAGGGAAGGGAATCGAACCCACAGACACAAGCCCCTAGCGACTGAACCACCTGGTGATCAGGGCCTCCCTAGCCATCCTCGCATGCTTCATTTGAGCTGCTGGTCCTCCAGCGCATGGGTGATGTTCTTTGGTGTGCTCTTTCTCTTCTTCCTCTTCCTTCTCCTCCTGCTGGTCAGCCTCAAAGAACAAAGAAAATTACAGCACAGGAAAAGGCCCTTCAGCCCTCCAAGCCTGCACCGACCATGCTGCCTGACTGAACTAAAACCCCCGACCCTTCCAGAGACCATATCCCTCTATTCCCATCCTATTCATATATTTGTCCACACGCACCCTAAAACTCACTATCGTATCTGCTTCCACTACCTCCCCCGGCAGTGAGTTCCAGGCACCCACCACCCCTCTGTTTATTAAAAAAAACTTGCCTTGTACATCTACTTTAAACCTTGCCCCTCGCACCTTAAACCTATGCCCCCTAGTAATTGACTCTTCCACCCTGGGAAAAAGCTTCTGACTATCCACCCTGTCCATGCCCCCCATAATCTTGTAGACTTCGATCAGGTCGCCCCTCAACCTCTGTCGTGCCAGTCAGAACAAACCAAGTTTCTCCAACCTCTCCTCATAATTAATGCCCTCCATACCAGGCAACATCCTGGTAAATCTTTCCTGTACCCTCCAAAGCCTCCACATCCTTCTGGTAGTGTGGCGACCAGAATTGAACACTATATTCCAAGTGCAGCCTAACTAAGGTTCTATAAAGCTGTAACATGACTTGCCAATTTTTAAACTCAATACCCCGGCCGATGAAAGCAAGCATGCCGTATGCCTTCTTGACTACCTTCTCCACCTGCATTGCCACTTTCAGTGACCTGTGTACCTGTACATCCAGATCCCTCTGCCTATCAATACTCTTAAGGGTTCTGCCAATTACTCTATATTTCCTATCTGTATTAGACCTTCCAAAATGCGTTACCTCACACTTGTCCAGATTAAACTCCATCTGCCATCTCTCCTCTGCCTCCAACCAATCTATATGCTGCTGTATCCTCATCGCTATCCGCAAATCCACCAACCTTTGTGTCATCTGCAAACTTACTAATCAAACCAGTTACATTTTCCGAGCCAGTTCTGTATCCACCTTGCCAGCTCACCTCTGATCCCATGCGACTTCACCTTCTGCACCAGTCTGACATGAGGGACCTTGTCAAAGGCCTTACTGAAGTCCATGTAGACAACATCCACTGCCCTACCCTCATCAATCATCTTCGTCACTTCCTCGAAAAACTCAATTAAGTTAGTGAGACATGACCTCTCTTTCACAAAATCATGTGCCTCTCACTAATACGTCCACTTATTTCCAAGTGGGAATAAAGCCTGTCTTGCAGAATCCTCTCCAATAATTTCCCTACCACTGATGTAAGACTCACCAGCCTGCAATTACCTGGATTATTCTTGCTACCCTTCTTAAACAAAGGAACAACATTGGCTATTCTCCAATTCTCTGGGACCTCCCCTGTAAGGAATCTAACAACACTAGGTTAAAGTCCAACAGGTTATTTGGTAGCAAATGCCACTAGCTTTCGGAGCACTGCTCCTTCATCAGATGGAGTGGAAATCTGCTCTCAAACAGGGCACAGAGACACAGAACTGTAACTTGATTTTGTGTCCCTGTGCCCTGTTTGAGAGCAGATTTCCACTCCATCTGACGAAGGAGCAGCGCTCCGAAAGCTAGTGGCGTTCGCTACCAAATAAACCTGTTGGACTTTAACCTGGTGTTGTTTGACTCCTTACTGTGTTTACCCCAGTCCAACGCTGGCATTTCCACATCATGACCTCCCCTGTAGCCAGTGAGGATACAAAGATTACTCTCAAGGCCCCAGCAATTTCCTCCCTTGCCTCTCTCAGTATTCTGGGGTATATCTCATCAGGCTCTGGAGACTTGTCTACCTTAATGTTTCTCAAGAACCCCAATATCTCCTCCTTTTTGATCCTCCTCCCCAGCGATGCCTGGCTAGTCAGCCTCCTTCTCCTCCTCTTCCTCCTCCAATAGGTTATCTCTCTGCAGAGCCAGATTATGCAAGGCACAGCACATGACCACAATGCAGGAAGAGATCCCAGGGCTGTATTGTAGGGCCCTGCCAGTGCGGTCCAGGCACCGGAATCTCTCTCAATGCACCTCTCCACTATCATGCGGGTAGCTACATGGGCCTCATTATAGTGGGTCTCCGCCTCAGTCACAGGCCTCCAGACAGGCGACATCAGCCATGTCTGAAGCGGGTAACCCATATCACCCATGCAGCCTGGGCTCCTCCTCAAATGTCTCCAGGATGTCAGAGATCCTGACGATGAAGTTGTTGTGCACACTTCCTGGGTGTCTTGCGCATAATGTATATGATCTCGCAGCAGTTCCACATTCAGGAAGTGGAAGCCCTGTCTATTGATGATTCTGTGGGGGGCCCTTGAGGGTGAAGTGGGTGCAGTCAATAGCCCCCTTTACATTAGGCATCCCCACAATGGCTGTGAACCCTGCAGCCCATGCTTCCTGATGGGCCTGCTCCAGGTTACATTTGATGTACTGGCCAGCCCGGGCATACAGGGCTTCTGTGACCTGCTTGACACAGGTGTGCACAGCTGGGAAATGCCATATACATCTCCACTAGGGGTCTGGAAGGAGCCAGACGCATAACAGTTCAGAGCAGCCATCAATTTGACAGCCACCGAGAGTGGGTGCCCCCCTGCCCCTAGGTGCCAGGTCCTGCAACACTGTCTCCTTTCGGAGGTAGAGACTAGGCTGCACATGGTATCCGACAACTGTTCAAATGACAGTCGTGCACAGAACTGTTCCCTCTTTCTCCTGGGTGAATGGCAGCCACCTCTTGCCTCTTTTTCATAGAAACCCTACAGTGCAGAAGGAGGCCATTCAGCCCATCGAGTCTGCACCGACCACAATCCCACCCAGGCCCTACCCCCACATATTTACCCGCTAATTCCTCTAACCTACGCATCTTAGGATTCTAAGGGGCAATTTTTAACCTGGCCAATCAACCTAACCCGCAGATCTTTGGACTGTGGGAGGAAACCGGAGCACCCGGAGGAAACCCACGCAGACACGAGGAGAATGTGCAAACTCCACACAGACAGTGACCCGAGCCGGGAATCGAACCCTGGAGCTGTGAAGCAGCAGTGCTAACCACTGTGCTACCGTGCCGCCCTAGTGGTTGTCTCCCTCTACTCCTGCAAGTGACAAGGTCTGGGCCTCTTGTGCCCACAATTCTTCCTCCTGCTCCTCCTCCTCAACTCCAGCAACAACCAAAAGGACAGCAAAATCAATCGGTTGCATCGCAAAAGCCATCTTGTCACTCTGATGGGGGGGGGGGAGCGGTTAGAGATGGAGAGGAACACATAGAGGTTAAAGAACGCTGCTTGCCCCAGCCCATCAACAGTCACTGTCCATACTGCCCATTTCCCCCAACCACATGTTTCCCAAAATCACACCCCCCCCCCCAATTCCCCCAGCCACATGCTCCCCAAAATCGCAGCTCCTTGAAAAGTTGAGAGACTACAGCACTGCAATTTGCAAGGGTTTTGTGCACATCCTTCAGCTGGAAGAATGCTGAGTGCACTAGGATCTAGCAGCATCCACAAGGCCCGAGGTCAGTGCTGAGACCCGGGTCTGTGCTGCAAATTGGACAGCGGAGACCCTGCTGAGCAACAGCCCTTCACACCGTTTCCCCCCCCCTCCCCCCCACACACACACTTGCAGAGCCCCCACTGACCCAAGAAAGAAAATAGCCCCAATGAAAGGACACCCATAAGCAGCAGAGAGCCATTGGACACTATGCATTTACCTCCTCACTAACCCTCACTGATATGGCATCCGAATCAGCCTTTTATGGAGCATGTCTGTTTCGCACAGATTCTGGATTGGCGAACGCAGTGATAAACGGGGAAATGCTGGTAAAGTTGAGCATTCAGCCCATTTAGTCAATTGAAATGCATGCAAATCCACTTAAATGGCTGTTGCGCCTGTTTTGGTCACGGTCCCAATCACATCCATTTTTAGGCCTTGGTTGAGGGGGAACCACGTGGAAGCGGGCATGGATCACACTACTTGCCTCACACCCGACTTAACCAAGTTTTCGCGGCCAAAACTTGCAAGTTGATGGTACAATTGGGCCCAGAGAGAGAGAGAGAGACAGAGACAGAGAGAGAGAGACAAGGGTGAGATTTTCTGGCCACGCTCACCCCAAAACCGTAAAATCCCACCTGAGGTTAACATACCTTTGCATGGTCCACCCTCTGCCCGCTACAATTCCCATGGCAGGTGGGATGGGAAAATTCCCCCCAGGAAAGACAGTGAGAGAAAGACAGAGAGCAAGAGATAGAGAAGGACAAGGAGAGACAGAGTGAGACAAACCGAGAGAGAGAGAGAGCTATACAGAGACTAAGTGAGCACAGCAGAGAGAAATATAGTGAGAGAAAGACGGAGAGCCAGAATGAGTCAAACAGAGAGCGACACACACACAGACAGACTGAGAGAGAGAGGCAGAGCGGAAATACAGTGAGAGAAAGTGTTGTGCCTTTGTTTAAGAAGGGTTGCAGGGAAAAGCTTGGGAACTACAGGCCAGTGAGCCTCACATCTGTAGTGGGTAAGTTGTTAGAAGGTATTTTTGAGAGATAGGATTGACAGGCATTTAGAGACACAAGGACTGATTAGGGACAGTCAGCATGGCTTTGTGAGTGGAAAATCATGTCTCTCAAATTTGATTGACTATTTTGAAGTCATAATGAAGAAGGTATATGAGGGCAGTGCCTACATGGACTTTAGCAAGGCCTTTGACAAGGTACCACATGATAGGTTGTTGCATAAGGTTAAATCTCATGGGATCCAGGCTGAGGTAGCCAAATGAATACAAAATTGGCTTGATGACAGAAGCCAGAGGGTTGTTTTTCAAACTGGAGGACTGTGATCAGTAGTGTGCCTCAGGGATCGGTGCTGGTTCCACTGTTATTTATTGTGGTAAACCATAGATGGTTACCACTATGGGTATGATGCGCTATCAATAAGGCGAAAGACTACCGATGTGCCAATATAAGTGTCGGCTTTTATTCACAACAGAATCAGGAGCAGATCCCAACAATTAACCGACCTGGACTGAACAAGGGGGAGGAGACAGCCACCTTTATACTAGGTGCTGAGGGGAGGAACCAAACTGGAAGGGGGTGTGTCCAGGTATGACAAACACACACAACGGTGGTCCATATAGGACAAAGGCACAACTGAGGTCCACCACAGGGTACTTGTACATATGTTACTCTGCTTGCTGTTGGAGTTAGGGTTGGGGTGTTCTACCTGTTGGTATTGTTCTACGGTACACTCCGGTTGGCTCCGCCTTCCTATAGGGGTATAAAGATCACAGCACTTCCTAGTGACCCTTTAGTCTAGGATTGTATGGTTAAACAGTATGCTCTATTCTTGTTGCTAATAAAAGCCTTTACTTCCCGAGTACGATCGAGCATCTCGAGTGAATTAATCACGCATCATTTATATGAATGATTTGGGTGAGAATTTAGTCGGCATAGTTAGTAAGTTTGCAGATGACACCAAGATTGGTGGCAGAGTGAACAGTGAAGAAGGTTATCTCGGATTGCAATGGGATCTTGATCAATTGGGCCAGTGGGCTGATGAATGGCAGATGGAGTTTAATTTAGATCAATGCGAGATGATGCATTTTGGACAATCGAACCAGGGCAGGACTCAATCAGTTAATGGTAAGGCATTGGGGAAAGTTGTAGAACAAAGAGATCCAGCGGTACAGGTTCGTAGCTCCTTGAAAGTGGAGTCATAGGTGGACAGAGTGGTGAAGAAGGCATGCGGCATGCTTGGTTTCATTGGTCAGAACATTGAATACAGGAGTTGGGACATCTTGTTGAAGTTGTAGAAGACATGGGTAAGGCCACACTTTTTAGCAGGATTTACTAGGATGCTACCGGGACTTGATGGTTTGAGTTATAAGGAGAGGCTGGATAGACTGGGGCTTTTCTCTGACGCGTAGGAGGCTTAGGGGTGATCTTATAGAGATCTATAAAATAATGAGAGGCATAGATCAGCTAGATAGTCAATATCTTTTCCCAAAGGTAGGGGAGTCTAAAACTAGCAGGCATAGGTTTAAGATAAGAGGGGAGAGATACAAAAGTGTCCAGAGGGTCTTTTTTTCCACACAGAGGGTGGTGAGTGGAACAAGCTGCTAAAAATAGCAGTAGGGGTGGGTACAATTTTGTCTTTTGAAAAGCATTTAGACAGTTACATGGGTATAGAAGAACATGGGCCAAATGCAGACAATTGGGACTAGCTTGGGGGTTAAAAACAAATTGGGCTGTTTCCATGCTGTAAACCTCTTTGACTCTATGATGCGCGATATAACACACGAGAGGCTGGATGTACTCGGGAAATAAAGGCTTTTATTGCCAACAGTATACGATCCCAGACTAAAGGGTCACCAGGCAGAGCAGTGACCTTTATACCTCTCCCAGGAGGCGGAGCCGACTGGGGTGTACCATAAGGACTATATTAACAGGTAGAACAGCCCAACCCTAACCCCAACAGTAACATATCTACAGACTCATAGTACTGGCCAGACCATGGCTCAGCACTACCTGGTGGGAACCAACAATGGTTCACCACATTCACCCCTCCATTGAAAACAAAGGCCGGCGGGGTACAAAACACAGAACAATTGTTCATCTGTCTATAAGTTCAAACGGTCTGGGGGACCGCACCGTCGTTGTGACCTCCTCAACACCGGCGATGACACCGGTTCAGGCAATCGCGGTGACGTTCTCTCCAAGGCGGTGTCCAGCGACTCCTCCAGTGCCTCACGGGCCGGTAGACCCCGAGGTGGTGACAATCCGCTGAACTCGGGCACGCCTTGAAGTGGCAACCATCTCCTAGACTCAGGCAAGCTGTACATGTGAGTAAGAGGGTTAAGTGGTGGTCCCAATACTGCCCGCGCCGTGTCAGGAGGGGAAATAATGGTTGGGGGGTCTCTAACAGGAGGTGTGGGAGCGACAGGGGTTTCCAAGCCCCCTGCTGGCGCCAGATCTCGAATCGAGACCATGTCCTCTCGCCCGTCAGGATATGCCACGTAGGCATACTGAGGGTTGGCGTGGAGGAGATGGACCTGTTCAACCAAAGGGTCGCCCTTGCGGGTCCTAACATGTCGCCGCAGGAGGACAGGTCCTGAGTACGTCAACCAAGACGGTAATGAGGTCCCAGAGGAAGACTTCCTAGGGAATGAAAACATTCTCTCATGAGCAGTAGCGTTGGTTGCCGTACACAGGAGTGAGAGTATGGAGTGGAGCGCATCAGGGAGTACCTCTTGCCAACGGGAGACTGGAAGACCTTTAGACCTCAACGCCAGTAAGACAGCCTTCCAGACTGTAGCATTCCCTCGTTCGACCTGTCCGTTACCCCTTGGGTTGTAGCTCGTGGTTCTACTAGAGGCAATCCCAAATGAGAGCAGGTGTTGCCTCAAGTCATCGCTCATGAACGACGAGCCCCTATCGCTGTGGATATAACAGGGGTAACCGAACAGGGTGAAAAGATCACGAAATGCCTTGATAACCGTGGCAGCGGTCATATCAGAACAGGGAATGACAAAGGGGAATCGTGAGTGCTCATCAACCACATTGAGGAAGTACACGTTCCGATCACCCTTAAAGTCCACACTCAGTCTTTCGAAGGGACGAGTGGCCTTAACGAGTTGTGCCCTGTCAGGTCGGTAGAAGTGCGGTTTGCATTCCGCGCATACCCGGCAGCTTCTGGTTATGGACCTGACATCCTCCACCGAGTAGGGTAGATTCCGGGCTTTTATGAAGTGGAAGAGCCGAGTGACCCCCGGATGGCAGAGGTCATTGTGGAGAGCCTGCAATCGATTCTCCTGCATACTAGCGCATGTTCCACGCGACAGGGCATCCGAGGGCTCGTTGAGCTTCCCTGGACGATACATGATATCATAATTGTAGGTGGAGAGTTCGATTCTCCACCTCAAGATCTTATCATTCTTGATCTTACCCCGTAACGTGTTGTTGAACATGAACGCCACGGACCGCTGGTCCGTGAGCAGAGTGAACCGTTTTCCCACCAAGTAATGGCGCCAATGCCGGACGGCCTCCACAATGGACTGGGCCTCCTTTTCCACAGCCGAATGTCGAATTTCAGGGCCTTGGAGGGTGCGAGAAAAAAAAGGCGACGGGCCTGCCCGCCTGGTTAAGTGTGGCGGCCAGGGCGAAATCAGATGCATCACTCTCCACCTGGAAGGGGATGGACTCATCGATAGCGTGCATCATGGCTTTCGCGATGTCGGCTTTTATTCTTGCAAAGGCTAAGCGAGCCTCTGGTGCTAGGGTAAAAGAGGTAGACTTGATGAGCGGACGGGCTTTGTCCGCGTAATTGGGAACCCACTGTGCATAGTATGAGAAGAAGCCTAAGCATCTTCTCAGTGCTTTGACGCTAGTGGGCAGGGGAAGTTCGAGGAGAGGACGCATACGGTCTGGATCAGGGCCAAGGACCCCGTTTTCCACCACGTATCCGAGGATAGCTAGGCGGCGCGTGCGAAATACACACTTCTCCCTGTTGTAGATCAGATTCAGGCGAGATGCAGTGCGTAAGAATCTAAGAAGGTTGGCATCGTGGTCCTGCTGGTCATGGCCGCAGATGGTGACGTTATCCAGGTACGGGAAGGTAGCCCGCAGTCCGTTCTGGTCCACCATTCGGTCCATAGCACGCTGGAAGACCGAGACCCCATTCGTGACACCAAAAGGAACCCTTAAAAAATGGTACAGGCGACCATCCGCCTCAAAGGCCGTGTATTGTCGGTCCTCTGGGCGAATGGGGAGCTGGTGGTAAGCAGATTTTAAGTCGATGGTGGAGAACACCCGGTACTGCGCAATCTGGTTGACCATGTCAGATATGCGCGGGAGGGGATACGCATCCAGCTGCGTGTATCTGTTAATGGTCTGACTATAGTCTATGACCATCCGGGGTTTGTTCCCATTCTTAACCACCACGACTTGCACTCTCCAAGGACTACCGCTAGGTTGGATGATCCCTTCCTTGAGGAGCCGCTGAACTTCAGATCGAATGAAGATCCGATCCTCAGCGCTGTAACGCCTGCTCTTTGTTGCGATGGGCTTGAAGCCTGGCACGAGATTCTGGAATAGGGAGGGTGTGGTAATCCTAAGCGTTGAGAGACTACACGTGGAGCACGTTGGGCAATTTAGAGGCTGCGGGTCTCCCACTGAAAGCGGAGGGAGTGGCCCACCGTACTGCAGGGTTACACTCTTCAAGTGGACCATAAAATCTAGTCCTAGGAGTATTGGCGCGCAAAGGTGCGGTAACACAAGGAGCCTGAAGTTCTCGTAAACCGTGCCCTGCACCGTCACATTGACCACGCAACTCCCTAGCACGGTGACAGACCGGGACCTTGACGCGATCGAAATTGTCTGCTTGACAGTCCGAATCTGGAGACCACACCGCTTCACGGTGTCTGGGTGAATGAAGCTCTCCGTGCTCCCGCTGTCAAACAAACAATAAATCAGGTGTTTGTTTACCTGTTTGTCCATCATGGACTTGTCGAGTCTGTGAAGCTTGGCCTGGTCCAGGATGATCGACGCCACCATTGGTTCGTGGGCCCAACTGCAGGCAGCTGAGATGGTTGATGACGACCCCTGCTGGTCATTCGCGGTCTGTGCCGACCAAAATGGCTGCCCCCATAGGTCGCACGTGGACGATGGCGCCAAAACCTGCGGCCCCTGCAGGTCGCACGTGTCTTGCGACTCCGTCGTTCGGAATGGCGACATCCTGGAATCGCACGTGGTAGAAGACCTTGAAGATGCAGAAGACAAGGAGGCCGTCTCCGGGGAGTCACACGCCGCACTGCTGTTCTTGGATTGAAGTTTGGACCGGCATACCTTGGAATAGTGCCCCTTCTTGCTGCAGGCGGAGCACAACACCGCTTTAGCTGGACATCGCTGCCGAGGGTGTTTCACCCCCCCACAGAAGTAACACCGCGGGCCACCTGGAGCTGCTGCCGTCGTCAGGTCCGAGGCTGGGAACGCAATCGCGCAGTTTTTCGGTCCCGCTGAATGAAGTGGGGTCTGTGACTGCCCCGCCACGCTGTCTCCACGTGTTCGTCGGGGTACATCGCCAGACTTTTGGAGGCCGTTTCTAGAGCGTCAGCGAACTCGATGGATTGAGTGAGATCGAGGTTACCTTGCTCCAACAGCCGAAGGCGGATGTACGACGAGCCGATTCCCGACACGACCGCATCTCGAGCTAGGTCGTTCATGTACTGGTCTGCCAACACTGACTTGCAGTTGCAGGCTCTGGCTAGCTGTTGAAACTCGCACGCGTACTGTTCTGTCGTTTCGCCAGGCTGCCGCCGTCGAGTGGCTAGAAGGTATCGAGCATGCATCTCATTCGCCGGTTTGTTGTATCGCTTCCTGAGAAGCTCGAGGGCCCCTTTGTAGTCGGTGGCCCCACGGATCGCTAGGTATACAGCGTCGCTTACCCTCGCGTGGAGGACCCGGAGTCTGTCGGCGTCGTCAGTGACCGCTGTGGAGGCGTCGAGGTAATCTTGGAAACACTTCAACCAGTGGTCGAAAGTGTTCGATGCTCCCGCCGCACGTGGGTCCAACGTAAGCCGTTCGGGTTTAAGCATTTGCTCCATGTTTTCTTTGTCGTTTTTTTTTCAAAAAAAAAGAATTTACTTGTTGGCAATACAATTGATGCGCGATAAATCACACGAGAGGCAGGATGTACTCGGGAAATAAAGGCTTTTATTGCCAACAATAACAGAGCTACCATATACAGTATACGATCCCAGACTAAAGGGTCACCAGGCAGAGCAGTGACCTTTATACCTCTCCCAGGAGGCGGAGCCGACTGGGGTGTACCATAGGACTATATTAACAGGTAGAACAGCCCAACCCTAACTCCAACAGTAACATATCTACAGACTCATAGTACTGGCCAGACCATGGCTCAGCACTACCTGGTGGGAACCAACAATGGTTCACCACACTCTATGAAAGAGAAAGACACACAGACAGAGACCAGGAGAGAGAGCGCGACAGAGAGATAAAGACTCAGAGGCAGAGTGAAACAGGCAGAGAGACAGTGTGTGAAAGACAAAAAAGAAAGACAAAGAAAGAGACATAGGCAGAAATAGAGACAGAGAAAGAGAGGGAGAAAGTGGAACAGATAGAAATGGAGAGATATTCCTTGCAACTTGCCGCGATGGGGTTTCCTGTTGAGTGCACCCCTCGCTATCAGGAAACTGCAGCAAGGGGGTGTGCCGTCAGTGGGACCAGAAGATCCCGCCGGCATAAACAGCCGGAAAATCCCAGAGAAAAACTGACTGAGAGATTGACATAGAGACAGACAGATATGACAGAGAGACAGACAGAGAGAGACTGACAGATTGACACTGAGACAAAGAGAGAGACAGAGAGAATGTGTATGTATATGCATCACTGTGCATGTGTGGAAGGAAGGATAGATTACAAATGATATATTTCTCGTTTCCCACAGAAGACTTTCAATGAAGATAGAGATTATCCTGTCCCCAAGGATTCAGCAACTTTCCATCTGCCACTACCAGTCTTTGAATAAATACCTTAATGCCTGCCCTGCATCTCCATGGTAACCATTGATACATGTGCTTCACTGAAGCAGCTTTACAAAACAAAAGCCTGAAAAACCTGAATTGTGGTCATTCAGGTTTGAGTAATATAAGTCCAGGCAGCACAAGTGTAAAAGGTGAAGGAGATTGACCAGATTGAAACATATAAGATGATTAGAGGTTTAGATAGGGTGGATAATGATAGCCTTTTTCCTCTGATGGAGAAATCCAGCACGAGGGGGCATGGCTTTAAATTGAGGGGGGGTAGTTATAGAACCGATGTCAGGGGTAGGTTCTTTACCCAGAGGGTGGTGAGGGATTGGAATGCCCTGCCAGCATCAGTAGTAAATGCGCCTAGTTTGGGGGCGTTTAAGAGATCCGTAGATAGGCGAAAAGAAATTGGTTTAGGTTGGAGGGTCACAGTTTTTTTTTTAACTGGTCGGTGCAACATCGTGGGCCGAAGGGCCTGTTCTGCGCTGTAATGTTCTATGTTCTATGTTCTAAGAATGAAGAACAGGGAAATGTACATTTCAGAATGGTGAATAGCCAGTTGAGAATGAATTGGCAATATTTTGAGTAAATGGATTGTACTACTTGTGGCTTGAAAGTTTTCATGCCTCTTATCTCATGAATTAACTCTGTAATCATGGAGATTTATTTATTAATTAGTGTCACAAGTAGGCTTACATTAACACTGCAATGAAGTTGCTGTGAAAATCCCCTAGTCGCCACACTCCGGCGCCTGTTCGGGTACACCGAGGGAGAATTTGGCATAGCCAATGTACCTAACCAGCACATCTTTCGGACTGTGGGAGGAAACCAGAGCACCCAGTGGAAACCCACGCAGACACAGGGAGAACATGCAGACACCACACAAACAGTGACCCAAGCTGGGAATTGAACCCGGATCCCTGGCACTGTGATGCATCAGTGCCTGCTACCGTGCCACCCTTCAGTTGCAACTGATGTTATAAATTGACAACCTTTTTAGATGCAATGATCTGCATTTCTTGTAAAGCGTTTTGAAGTGAAATCCTGAGATGGGGTCTTGTAAGAAGTCTCACAACACCAGGTTAAAGTCCAACAGGTTTATTTGGCAGCACAAGCTTTCGGAGTCTCGCTCCTTCATCAGGTGAGTGAGGACTTGTGTTCACAAACAGGGCATAGATAGACACAAACTCAATTTGTGAGTCTTTACAGGTAATGAAGCCTTAAAGATACAGACAATGTGAGTGGAGAGAGCGTTAAGCACAGGTTAAAGAGATGTGTATTGTCTCCAGCCAGGACAGTTAGTGAGATTTTGCAAGCCCAGGGTAGTGTGAAATGAACCACAGATAGTGTGAAATGAACTCAAGATCCCGGTTGAGGCCGTCCTCGTGTGCGGAACTTGGCTATCAGTCTCTGCTCAGCGATTCTGCGTTGTCGTGTGTTGTGAAGGCCACCTTGGAGAACGCTTACCCGAAGATCAGAGGCTGAATGCCCGTGACTACTGAAGTGTTCCCCGACTGGAAGGGAACACTCCTGCCTGGTGATTGTTGAGCGGTGTCCATTTATTCATTGTCTTGTGGGCAGGGGTTTGGATAGTAAGTGATGAATCCCCGCCCCACACGTACTCAGTGGAATGTGCTTACCTGCCTGTCAGAGGAAAGAGATAGCTTTATTTAATAAAATTCACCTCCAGAATTGTAACTGGAATTGTTTGGACTGTGAGCCAGAGAATCCTAAACATTCCAACTCTCATTGACAGAGACAGATTACTTGTCTTATGATTCTGTTTTCTTTTAAAAGCTGCCAAGAGTAAAATAAAACTATCCAGACACTGGGATAGATTTTTGCCAGGCTGCTTGGAACTGGCATTGCTATCAATCACCTGATTCTAATCTCCATCAATATTAATAGTGCTTTCGTACAAAGTTTGAACATGGAAAATCTAGCTCAAATTATGTTACTTCAAATCAAAAATTCAAACCTTTTGCCCAGTGCTGTGTGTTCTGGTTGTCTTCTAGTTCCCAGATGGTGTTAATAATCACACTTTTAAGTTTGCAAAGATCAGAAACTCTTGATGTTTAGTTTTGCCATGCTGTCTGGTTCAAAAGAAGAATCAGGTTGAACTGGTTATGTGAACATCGTTTCAGCCCCCAGTATAGCTGTGAAATGTAGTCCCCCCCGGAACACTTGCACATGATTCCCTGGCTACGTAGTTTTGCAAAGTTGGCTAGAATGTTAGAATTTAGTGTTTGTAAGATAATTTAAAAATTGTAAAAATACTATGAGATGAAAATATTGCATGGTCCCTTTAAAAAGGTGATTTTTAAAAAAATGCAAGTACAGACAGCGTGCCCAAAGAGAAACATTTGTAGTGCTGCCAAAACAACAAATAGGCTTTTGAATTTTTTGGCTTAATTCAAATCCGTTTAAATCAGGCACTTGGATATCAGCTACCTATTAGATTTAAATTTGATCGTTTTGGCAAACTGGGACCAATCATATTGTAGGATATGGTTATGTCAACACAGGTATAAAAGAAGAAGGCAGTTGGACAATAGGCAGAGAGAGCAACTGCTATTTGCCAGAGTAACAGTCTCATCCATGTCTTGGAGAAAGCTCCATCTTGATGGCAAAGGTACCAAAGAAGACAGAAGTTCCAGAGGAATCAACAGAGAAAGCCCAGAATATTCCAGAAGATGCCAAACCTGGTTGTAATTCGGAGTGACTAAAGTTCTATTTTTTTGTGAATAAGTGGGAATTGTATTTATCTAAACAGCATTCCATTAGAATTGTGTTTTATTCGGTTTGTTAACAGTTAACTTGTTCACTGTTAGATAAATAAATTGTTATTTGTTGATTTTAGAGAGAATGTCAGGGAGTTATATTAGTTTAACCACTAAAAGTTGCTGAAGCACAGATCGTACCATTTCACACTTACTTTTACAGATTATAGGGCGAGGTATTATTCTTGGTGGCAGATGGAGTTTAATCCGGAAAAATGCGAAGTGATGCATTTTGGAAGAAATAATGTAGGGAGGAGTTATACAATAAATGGCAGAGTCATCAGGAGTATAGAAACACAGAGGGACCTAGGTGTGCAAGTCCACAAATCCTTGAAGGTGGCAACAGAGGTGGAGAAGGTGGTGAAGAAGGCATATGGTATGCTTGCCTTTATAGGACGGGGTATAGAGTATAAAAGCTGGAGTCTGATGATGCAGCTGTATAGAACGCTGGTTAGGCCACATTTGGAGTACTGCATCCAGTTCTGGTCGCCGCACTACCAGAAGGACGTGGAGGCATTAGAGAGAGTGCAGAGAAGGTTTACCAGGATGTTGCCTGGTATGGAGGGTCTTAGTTATGAGGAGAGATTGGGTAGACTGGGGTTGTTCTACTTGGAAAGACAGAGAATGAGGGGTGATCTAATAGAGGTGTACAAGATTATGAAGGGTATCGATAGGGCGAACAGTGGGAAGCTTTTTCCCAGGTCGAAGGTGACAATCACGAGGGGTCACGGGCTCAAGCTGAGAGGGGCGAAGTATAACTCAGATATCAGAGGGACGTTTTTTACACAGAGGGTGGTGGGGGCCTGGAATGCGCTGCCAAGTAGGGTGGTGGAGGCAGGCACGCTGACATCGTTTAAGACTTACCTGGATAGTCACATGAGCAGCCTGGGAATGGAGGGATACAAACGATTGGTCTAGTTGGACCAAGGAGCGGCACAGGCTTGGAGGGCCGAAGGGCCTGTTTCCTGTGCTGTACTGTTCTTTGTTCTTTGGGTTGTTAGGTGTTTAGTTCTCAGAGGGGGATCCACCTTCGCTTTCTAACAGTAGTTCCTAGCTATTTACAGATAACACAACAATGAGGGCAATCGTGCCAGGGTGGCACGGTAGCACAGTGGTTAGCACTGCTGCTTCACAGCTCCAGGGACCTGGGTTCGATTCCCGGCTTGGGTCACTGTCTGTGTGGAGTTTGCACATTCTCCTCTTGTCTGCGTGGGTTTCCTCCGGGTGCTCCAGTTTCCTCCCACAGTCCAAAGATGTGCGGGTTAGGTTGATTGGCCATGCTAAAAATTGCCCCTTAGTGTCCTGGGATGCGTAGATTAGAGGGATTAGCAGGTAAAATATGTAGGGATATGGGGGTAGGGCCTGGGTGGGATTGTGGTTGGTGCAGACTCGATGGGCCGAATGCCCTCTTTCTGTACTGTAGGGTTTCTATGAACAATATATTACAACAACAGTTACTTTTAATTTTCTTTTTTTTTCTCAAGCTGGCTATGTGTGGAGGATGATCACAGTAAGAAAAATTGCTAAGGAATAAAACCTGGTAACGTTCTCAATTTTCTGACAGTTTGGTTTCATTGGGGCGCGAAGCTCATTAACATAAGACTGTCCGCTTGTCCATACGATTAGCGAGTCTGGCATGGCTGCTTCCTCCCTCCCGGATGCTTCCCACCTCACTAGCAAGATGTCACACTCGCTGGTCTCCGCTACTGCTCTACAGTAGCGGAGACCAGCACCGTGGCCATGTTGGGGGATCGAAGGCCAATGAAGCCCCTGGGTTGTCAGGGGCATGGATAGGTAGTGCCCACCTGACACCCTGGCAGTGCTTGGCTGGGCACTAAGTGTACCAGGGTATTGCCAAGGGGGTGGGGCTTGAGTGGGGATGGGACTATGATGGAGGACTATGCACAGGGGCCTATGAGGGGGAAGTTGTGCAGGGGACTTCGTGTGGGGTGGGGCGGGGCTGTGCCAGAATGGGTCATGGAGGGAGGTGGGGTTTGCCAGGGGACATATTGTGAGTGTTCTGATGCCCCAATGCTGACAACCCATGTCAGTGTCGGGGGTGACAATGCTGCCAATGAAGGGGGAGGTAGCCCGATGTCCGTGGGGAGGGGGGGGGGTGCCTGGGAGGAGGTTCACTAGTAGATTGGGGCACGCTGCTCAAAGTTCCTAGCTGTCAAACAGATTGATAGAGTGCCAGAATGTTGCGGTGTCGAGCTCACCCAAACGACCAGCATGGAAGACTCCCGTTTTCACATTGTTATGACACTTAGAAACTCTCTGGGAAAGTTCCACCCAATATATCCTTCTTGAGATGTAAACACGCTGGGAAAATTCCACCCAATATATCCTCCTTGAGATGCAATGTCCAGAGCTGAATATAATTGGGCGGCACAGTGGCACTGAGGTTAGCACTGACGCCTCACAGCTCCAGGGACCTGGGTTCAATTCCTGGCTTGAGTCACTGTCTGTGCAGAGTCTGCACGTTCTCCCCATGTGTGCATGGGTTTCCTCCAGGTGCTCTGGTTTTCTCCCACAGTCTAAAGATGTGTGGATTAGGTTGATTGGCCATGCTAAATTGCCCATTAGTGTCCCGGGATGTGTAGGTTAGAGGGATTAGCGGGGTAAATGTGTGGGGTTGTGGGGGTAGGACCTGGGTGGGACTGTTGTCGGTACAGACTCGATGGGCCGAATGGCCTCCCTCTGCACTCTAGGGTTTCTATGATTCTATGGTTTCTAAACAATCCAGAGAGTTCCTTCTAAGACTTAATAGAATGAAAAAAATCTTTGAATTGAGTTGATGCCCTTATGCTTTTGAAATGTTTAATATTTACTGGCTGGGAGCTGAGCTTACCATGAGTAAAGGAGTCATTAAAAGTCAGACAGCATCATGCTTGGGCCTGAGCACTGTGTTCAGCTTTACTTACCATCCTATAAGTGAAACAAATCATTTCACTGGTACAAGTGTTGCAGGCATTAAAGAAAACCTAGCTGATTTCTGGTGTCAACAGATTGACTGGCAAGGAAAGTCTGGCTAAACTTGGGTTCGTTCAATTTATCCAATCATGTTAATCAAGAACACAAAGAGAAAGTTATGGACAGGAAAACTATCAAACACTTGAGATTTACTTATCCTTGAGATATGACCATCCATTGCTGATTTCTCCAAGGCCATTCATACGGTGATTCATTTCTGGGGGATTTCCCCCACTTGTCCAGTGTGACTCCATGATGCTGATTATCCGGGATTGCTGCAGGAACTTTCTTGGGAGTTAAAGCAAACAGGAGAATGTGGGGTTGTGGGGGGTAGGACCACAACATGGGAATTCAGCTGCCCCCTCCCAAATTCAGGTGGGTCATGTGGAGACCATGGTAGCAGTGGGAAGTTCCGTTTCTGAGGCATATCACAGTGAATCAGCTGACCTTTGGCAATAATCCATGGTGGCCATCCTCAAATGACCAGATTTATTGAAATGCATCTCATAACCCATCAGGAAGGGTTTTTTAAAATTGTTTTTTTTATTAGTGTGACAAGTAGGCTTACATTAACACTGCAATGAAGTTACTGTGAAAATCCCCTAGTTGCCACACTCCGGCGCCTGTTCGGGTACGCTGAGGGAGAATTTAGCATGGCCAATGCATCCAAAAGGCACATCTTTCGGACTGTGGGAGGAAACCACAGCACCCGGAGGAAACCCACGCAGACATGGGGAGACTCCGCACAGACAGTGACCCAAGCCGGGAATCGAACCCGGGTCCCTGGTGCTGAGACAGCAGTGCCAACAATTGTGTAGTTTACTAATCCAAGTTGGTACTATGTTACCATAACCACGAATCTTCCAGTTGCTGTCAATAATTTAAACCTCAAACAAAGGTTTTTTTCCTGTCCCAGCTTTCCTGTCCCAGCTTTCCCCTTGGGCTGCAATTCGATCACTTGAGCTTTGAACTGCTAATGATCATCAGATCACTCTAGTTACTGAAGTACTGAATACAGAGAGGTCAGTTAGTTTACACAATACTGCATTCCATAACTAACTTGAGCAGAAGGTGGCCATGAACTATTCACAGGTGCCTCATTGTTGGTGTTGGGCCTTTCGCTCTAGTGCTGATAGGCAGTGAGGTTTGTCCAATTTCATCTTGGCATTCTGTGCAGAGTTTCTAACACAGCAGCATGTTCACTTCAGAAAGCATTTGGTGTGGGACTGGAGCTCAGTCATGTTGGGCAAGGACAGATTGTTGTCTTCATGAACCAGACTAATCTGATTTGATTTGATTTATTATTGCCACATGTATTAGTATCCAATGAAAAGTATTGTTTCTTGCACGCGATACAGACAAAATATACTGTACATCGAAAGGAGAGAATGCAGAATGTAGTGTTACAGTTAAAGCTAGGGTGTAGAGAAAAATCAACTTCATATAAGGTTGGTTCATTCAAAAGTCTGATGACAGCAGGGAAGAAGCTGTTCTTGAGTGGGTTGGTACCTGTCCTCACTTTTGTATCTTTTTCCCGATGAAGAAGGTGGAAGAGAGTATGTCCGGGGTGTATGGGGTGCTTGATTATGCTGACTGCTTTTCCGAGGCATCAGGAAGTGTAGACAGTGTTAATGGATGAGAGGCTGGTTTGCGTGATGGATTGGGCTTCGTTCACAACCCTTTGCAACGTATTTCCAAATGTTTGTCATGTTCAAAGTGTCAAACTGTCATGATGGGATTCACATTCGCAGGTTCACTTTCTGGACTATTAGTCTAGCCTCTGCACCATTAGTCTAGCAGTATACCTGTACCTGTCTAGTTGATGGCAGACATCTTAAAGGCATATCTCATTGATGAACCTGGCTATTGCCTTAAAAGGCGTATGAAAGTAATGTTTTCATCTTGCATTCACATCTCATATATTGAGTCACTTGTTTGAGAACAGATTTAGTTGTCCTGTTCTGTCACTAAGTCTGTCAAAGTGGAGATTGTTTCTTTGTGCTCCCATGTAACCAGGCCATCTCAAATTCGGATCAGATTTAGTCAGTGTCAAAGTCCCATTCCTCAGAAGCAGAAAACTGGCTCCCACATTCAGTGACAAAGCTGTCACATTTGTGGTGTGACAGTCGAGCTTAACAAAATATCATTTGATTTGATTTATTATTGTCACATGTATTAACATACAGTGAAAAGTATTGTTTCTTGCGCGCTATACAGACAAAACATACTGTTCATAGAGAAGGAAACGAGAGAGTGCAGAATGTAGTGTTACAGTCATAGCTAGGGTGTAGAGAAAGATCAACTTAATGCAAGGTAAGCCCATTCAAAAGTCTGACAGCAGCAGGGAAGAAGCTGTTCTTGAATCAGTTGGTATGTGACTTCTGACTTTTGTATCTTTTTTCTGACGGAAGGTGGAAGAGAGAATGTCCGGGGTACGTGGGGTCCTTAATTATGCTGGCTGCTTTGCCGAGGCAGCAGGAAGTGTAGACAGAGTCAATGGAGGGGAGGCTGGTTTGTGTGATGGATTGGGCTACATTCACGACCTTTTGTAGCTCCTTGTGGTCTTGAGCAGAACAGGAGCCATATCAAGTTGTGATACATCTGGAAAGAACAAAGAACAATACAGCACAGGAACAGGCCCTTTGGCCCTCCAAGCCTGCACCGATCATGTGTTCCTAACTAGACCATCCGTTTGTATCCCTCTATTCCCAGTCTGTTCATGTGGCTATCTAGATAAGTCTTAAATAATCCTAGCGTGTCTGCCTCAACCACCTTGCTTGGTAGTGCATTCCAGGCCCCCACCACCCTCTGTGTAAAATACGTCCCCGCATATTTGTATTGAACCTTGCCCCCCTTACCTTGAACTTGTGACCCCTTGTGTTTGTCATTTCTGACCTGGGAAAAAGCTTCCAACTGTTCACCCTATCTATGCCCTTCATAATTTTATAAACTTCTATTAGGTCGCCCCTCAACCTCCGTCTTTCCAGGCAGAACAACCCTAGTTTACTCAATCTCACCTCATAGCTAATAGCTTTCTATGGTGCATCTGTAAAATTTGGTGAGAGTAGTAATGGATATGCCAAATTTCCTCAGTCTTCTGAGAAAGTAGAGGCATTGGTGGGCTTTCTTAACTATAGTGTCAACATTGGGGGACCAGGACAGGTTGTTGGTGATCTGGACACCTAAAAATTTGAAGCTCTCAACCCTTTTTACTTCATCCCAGTTGATGTGGACAGGAACGTGTTCTCCTTTATGCTTCCTGAAGTCGATGACAATCTGCTTCGTTTTGTTGACATTGAGGGAGAGATTATTGTTGCCGCACCAGTTCAACAGATTCTCTATCTCATTCCTGTACTCTGTCTCGTCATTGTTTGAGATCTGATCGACAACGGTGGTGTCTTCAGCAAACTTGAATATCGAATTGGAGGGGAATTTGGCTACATAAGGAGTATAGTAGGGAGCTGAAAACACAGCCTTGTGGGGCACCGGTGTTGAGGATGGTCATGGAGGAGGTGTTGTTGCCTATCCTTACTGATTTGTGGTCTGAGAGTTAGGAAATTCAGGATCCAGTCGCAGAGGGAGGTGCCAAGGCCCAGGCCACAGTTTGGAGATGGGTTTTGTGAGAATAATGGTGTTGAAGGATGAGCTGTAGTCAATAAATAGGAGTCTGACATAGGTGTCCTTGTTATCTAGGTGTTCCAGGTGTTCATTGCGTGGGATCGGTTTCGATGCCACAGCAGAAAGCACAAATACTTCAATTTGAAAACTATCCCATTGTGGAATACACTGTGAAGCCAACAACAACTTAAATCAGTAACTTTTTGCAAGGGCCAAGAGACATGAGATTGAGCTGCTAAGAGTAGCAATAGACTGGATGTGAGGCACCTTTTATTTTGCCCAGAGTAGAAAGTCAAGGCAATGTGTTGCCAGTTAGTGTGGGGAGATAAAGATTTGATAGGTCGAGGAATAGAGAGGGCTATGGGGAAATGGCATGGAAGACTAAGGAAATTTGGCATATCAGCTATGACTCACACCAACTTTTACAGATGCACCATAGAAAGCATTCTTTCTGGTTCTATCACAGCTTGGTATGGCCCCTGCTCTGCCCAACACCGCAAGGAACTACAAAAGGTCATGAATGTAGCCCAATCCATCACGCAAACCAGCCTCCCATCCATTGACTCTGTCTACACTTCCTGCTGCCTCGGCAAAGCAGCCAGCATAATTAAGGACTCTACGCACCCCGGACATTCTCTCTTCCACCTTCTTCCATCGGGAAAAAAGTACAAAAGTCTGAGGTCATGTACCGACTCAAGAACAGCTTCTTCCCTGCTGCTGTCAGACTTTTGAATGGACTTACCTTGCATTAAGTTGATCTTTCTCTACACCCTAGTATGACTGAAACACTACATTCTGCACTCTCTCGTTTCCTTCTCTATGAACGGTATGTTTTGTCTGTATAGTGTGCAAGACAAGAGTTACAGAACAAAGAGATCTAGGGGTACATGTTCCTAGGTCCTTGAAAGTGGAGTCGCAGGTGGACAGAGTAGTGAAGAAGGCATTCAGTACGCTTGGTTTATTGGTCAGAACATTGAATACAGGAGTTGGGACGTCTTGTTGAAGTTGTACAAGACATTGGTAAGGTCACACTTGGAGTACTGTGTACAGTTCTGGTCACCCTATTATAGAAAGGATATTATTAAACTAGAAAGAGTGCAAAAAAGACTTACTCGGATGCTACTGGGACTTGATGGTTTGAGTTATGAGAGGCTGGATAGACTGGGACTTTTTTCTCTGGAGCGTAGAAGGCTGAGGGGTGATCTTATAGAGGTCTATAAAATAATGAGGGGCACAGATCAGCTAGATAGTCAATATCTTTTCCCAAAGGTAGGAGAGTCTAAAACTAGAGGGCATAGGTTTAAGGTGAGAGGGGAGAGATACAAAAGTGTCCAGAAGGCAATTTTTTCACACAGAGGGTAGTGAGTGTGTGGAACAAGCTGCTCGAGGTTGTAGTAGAAGCGGGTACAATTTTGTCTTTTAAAAAGCATTTAGACAGTTACATGGGTAAGATGGGTATCGAGGGATATGGGCCAAATGCGGGCAATTGGGATTTGCTTAGGGGTTTAAAGAAAATGGACAAGTTGGGCCGAAGAGCCTGTTTTCATGCCGTAAACCTCTATGACTCTAAGACACAATACTTTTCACTGTATGTTAATACATGTGACAATAATAAATCAAATCAAAAAGGAGTTGAGGGCGGCATAGACCAGCCAAGATTGCATTGAATGGCGGGGCAGACTTGAAGGGCCTGGTGACTCACTCCTGCTTCTATTTCTTGTGTTCTTGAGTGCAGATTTTCCAGAGTATTTTCTTCCTTATTGGCTCTAGATCCTGACCTTTTTTTTGCCACACCGAGGAGACTGCATGGCTGGAGGTGGGGAATGAGAGACAGGGAAAGGTAGTGCTGGGAATTTTGGATAGAATGTGCTGCCAGGATATTTCAGATATTGTGGGCTGGATTTTACAGGGTACTATGTTCCTCACCCTACTCCCCAGACTAAAATGTCAGTCGGGAGCCTGCAAACAAAAAAGCCGGCTGCCCTGCAGCCATTTCTTACACTTCGCAGATTGATTGCTTCAGGGCAAAAACCCCCTCCCCCCACTTCGGCAGGAAGTCCTTTGTTAGAGAGCTGTGAACCAATCCAATTGGGCGGTAGTTCTGTGGTCTCAGCAGCGCCAGGTTCGAGCAGTGGCCACAGCTGGGACTACACGCACTCCCTGAATAAGATGTGGAGATTATGGAAGTCCGACTTAACATAAGTTAAGGAATTCGGTGGGGCCTGGCTGGCAGGCCAGATTTGAGAGGTCAGTGGGGAAAGATAAATGTGGGGTGGAGGAGGGGGATGTCTCCTATGGTAATTGGGACTCCCCAAAGGAGGTCTCTCCCTTTCTTACCCAGCACCAGTTCACCCAGTAAAACCTGCTGGACCTTGCATTTGGCCTGCACCTTCCCAGCCATGGTTCCGGATGATAAATGGCCATTTATTGGCCACTTAAGAGCCTCAATATGGCCAAGGAAAACAGGTTGATCAACACCTTCACCGACACCCCTCCCCCCCCCCCCACCCCCATAAAATTGGAGACGGATTAGGGGTGTGTGGCAAGGTGACAGGGAGGCTATGCACTGATTGAGCCTCCTGACCATCAAACAAAGTGTAAAATCCAGCCCCATGAATTTGAATCAGAACAGAGTGGGCCAGGAAGGCCAATTGGAGTGTCAACCAGAGCCTGAGATCCTGCTCATTTCAGAGTCAGAAAGTTATGGGTAGAAGTCCCATTTCGGAGACTTGAGCATAAGATGCATGCTGATGCGATGCTGAGGGAGTGCTGCACTGTCAGATATGCTTTCTTTTGGATGAGACTTTGGAAACCAGGCCCTATCATCTGTTCTGGATGAAAATGATTTAATGGCATCCCTCAATGCCAGGGACGCTACTCGGAGTGTCCTAGCCAATATTTATTCCACAATCAACATCCCCAGAACAGGTGATCTGGTCCCTATGACATTGCATTTTATGGGAGCTTGCTGTGTGCAAATTGACTACTGTTTTTGCTGCATTGCTACAGTGATAAGAGTACTTCACTGGCTGTAAAGAGGAGGTTCAGAGGAGGTTCACTAGATTGATTCAATAGATGAAGGGTTTGTCACAGGAAGAGAGATTGAACAGTTTAGGCCTATTCTCTCTGGAATTTAGAAGAATGAGGGGAGATCAAATTGAGGGATTTAAGATGATAAAAGGTATGAATAAAGTAGACGTGGAGAGGATGCTTCCTCTTGTGGGGCATTCTAGGACGAGAGGTCATAGTCTTAGATAAGGGGTAGCAAATTGAAAACAGAGTTGAGGAGAAACTGCTTCTCCCAAAGGGTTGTGAATCTGTGAAATCCGCTACCCCAAAGTGCGGTGGATGCTGAGACAGTGAGTAAATTTAAGGAGGAGTTAGATTGATTTGATTTAAATTTGATTTTTAAACCAAATTTTTAGTTGGTAATGGGTTGAAGGGTTATGGGGAGAAGGCAGGAAAATGGGGATGAGGAGCATATCAGCCATGATCGAATGGTGGAGTGGACTCAATGGACCGAATGGCCTCATTCTGCTCCTGTATCTTATGAACTTATGAATGCCCTGAGGTTGTGAAAGGTGCGACATGAATGCAACTCTTTTTCTGTTCTCCACCTCAATGAAAACTGCAAATGGACTATCAGGAAGGAGGAGGGTGAATTCGGGCTTTATGTAAATTGTAGGAGAATCATCTGGGGCAGCAGCTGGCAAACAGTAGGAGGGTTATTCTCATTAAATTAAATTATATGTCGTGATTAAATGTATGTAAACATTCTGCTCATCTCAGCTGTTGTCTTCATCCCAAGCCAGCTTTATTTCTGCTCGTGGCTTCTGTCAACCCATCATTAGCCGTGCTAAATTTATTGAAAAGGAACGTCACCTACTGTTTTCCTGCCTTTCTAACAAGCACTCCTGGTCCCTAGCCAATGTTATTTCTTGTGTTGGAAGGCTTTATGTTACACTGCAATAGTGACTACAAGTACTTTATTGGTTGTAAGGTGCTTTAGGACATTCTGAAATGGTGAAAGAGGTGATAGAAATGCAATTCTTTCTGTCATTCTTTCTCCTGTACAGCATCAAGATATTTGCTCCAACTATTGGGGACAGCAGGGTGGCACAGTGGTTAGCACTGCTGCCTCACAGCGCCAGGGACCCGGGTTCGATTCCCGGTTTGGGTTACTGTCTGTAAGGATTTTGCACATTCTCCGTTTCTCTGTGGGTTTCCTCTGGGTGCTCCGGTTTCCTCCCACAGTCTGAAAGACCTTTGGTTAGATGCATTGGCCATGCTAAATTCTTCCTCCGTGTACCCAAACAGGCGTCGGAGTGTGGCGACTAGGGGATTTTCACAGTAACTTCATTGCAATGTTAATGTAAGCCTAATCAATAATCAATAAACTTTTAACTACAGCCTAATTACAGGAAGGATATTAATAAGGTTGAAAGAATACAGAGAAGATTTACAAGGATGTTGCCGGGACTTGAGAAACTGAGTTACAGAGAAAGGTTGAATAGGTTAGGACTTTATTCCCTGGAACGTAGAAGAATGAGGGGAGATTTGATAGAGGTGTATAAGATTTTGATGGGTATAGATAGAGTGAATGCAAGCAGGCTTTTTCCACTGAGGCTAGGGGAGAAGTAAACTAGAGGACATAGGTGAAGGGGGAAAAGTTTAAAGGGAATATTAGGGGGGGCTTCTTCACACAGAGAGTGGTGGGAGTGTGGAATGCCAGGTGAAGTGGTGAATGTGGGCTCACTTTTAACATTTAAGAAAAATTTGGACAGGTACATGGATGAGAGGGGTGTGGAGGGATATGGTCCAGGTGCAGGTCAGTGGGACTAGGCAGAAAAATGGTTTGGCACAGACAAGAAGGGCCAAAAGGCCTGTTTCTGTGCTGCAGTGGTCTATGGTTCTATGATTCAGTTGAGAGGAATTAGCAAAGTTCCTACGCTGCTATGAAATAACGTTTCCTTATGATAACTATGGAGGAAGAACATACTAGACAGGTTAAAAATATACTTATCAATAATTGAATCGCACCAGTTGGAGTTTTATGTCCTATTGAAATTCTGGAGTGGTATTAATGCTTATTAACAGGGTGCATTTTATTGCTGCAGCTGGGGAGCAGTTTTTTAAAAATGAAACCATTCACGCCGTGTGTGCAATCAGTCGAGTTCTTTGAGGAACAATGATCTTCTCAAACACAAATTTACCTCTGAACATTTGCGGATTTTTGAATCTGAACGGGGAGGACAATGGGAGATTGTTATCTTTACTTAACGAGTCATTGCTTTGGGTCTCCATTGAAAGAATAATGGTAATTTTAATGGAAGGGTTCTTTCAATTGAATCCATCAGAAGATTGGAGGTTAGCGAATGTTGTCCCATTGTTTAAGAAGGGGAACAGAGACTTCCCCGGGAATTATAGACCGGTGAGTCTCACTTCTGTTGTCGGCAAGATGTTGGAAAAAATTATAAGGGATAGGATTTATAGTTATTTGGAGAGTAATGAATTGATAGGTGATAGTCAGCATGGTTTTGTGGCAGGTAGGTCGTGCCTTACTAACCTTATTGAGTTTTTTGAGAAAGTGACCAAGGAGGTGGATGGGGGCAAGGCAGTGGACGTGGTATATATGGATTTTAGTAAGGCGTTTGATAAGGTTCACCATGGTAGGCTTCTGCAGAAAATGCAGATGTATGGGATTGGGGGTGATCTAGGAAATTGGATCAGGAATTGGCTAGCGGATAGGAAACAGAGGGTGGTGGTTGATAGTAAATATTCATCATGGAGTGCGGTTACAAGTGGTGTACCTCAGGGATCTGTTTTGGGGCCACTGCTGTTTGTAATATTTATTAATGATCTGGATGAGGGTATAGTTGGGTGGATTAGCAAATTTGCTGATGACACCAAAGTCGGTGGTGTGGTAGACAGTGAGGAAGGGTGTCGTAGTTTGCAGGAAGACTTAGACAGGTTGCAAAGTTGGGCCGAGAGGTGGCGGATGGAGTTTAATGCGGAGAAGTGTGAGGTAATTCACTTTGGTAGGAATAACAGATGTGTTGAGTATAGGGCTAACGGGAGGACTTTGAATAGTGTGGAGGAGCAGAGGGATCTAGGTGTATGTGTGCATAGATCCCTGAAAGTTGGGAATCAAGTAGATAAGGTTGTTAAGAAGGCATATGGTGTCTTGGCGTTTATTGGTAGGGGGATTGAATTTAGGAGTCGTAGCGTTATGTTGCAACTGTACACAACTCTGGTGCGGCCGCACTTGGAGTACTGTGTGCAGTTCTGGTCCCCACATTACAGGAAGGATGTGGAGGCTTTGGAGAGGGTGCAGAGGAGGTTTACCAGGATGTTGCCTGGTATGGAGGGGAGATCCTATGAGGAGAGGCTGAGGGATTTGGGATTGTTTTCGCTGGAAAGGCGGCGGCTAAGAGGGGATCTTATTGAAACATATAAGATGATTAGAGGTTTAGATAGGGTGGATAGTGATAGCCTTTTTCCTCTGATGGAGAAATCCAGCACGAGGGGGCATGGCTTTAAATTGAGGGGGGGTAGTTATAGAACCGATGTCAGGGGTAGGTTCTTTACCCAGAGGGTGGTGAGGGATTGGAATGCCCTGCCAGCATCAGTAGTAAATGCGCCTAGTTTGGGGGCGTTTAAGAGATCCGTAGATAGGTTCATGGACGAAAAGAAATTGGTTTAGGTTGGAGGGTCACAGTTTTTTTTTTAACTGGTCGGTGCAACATCGTGGGCCGAAGGGCCTGTTCTGCGCTGTAATGTTCTATGTTCTATGTTCTATCTTGACAAATCTGCAAGCACATTAAAGTGCATCCTTTGAAAAGACTCTCTCAATGCTGATGTTTGTATGACACAAGTTTGCAGCCAGCTTTATATGAATAGCATAGGGTTTCTGGCCTACTTGGAATCCCAATCCTTTGGGATGTTTTAAGGTCATTGTGTAAGTGTTAGCACTTTATTCATCCCTCCAGAGAACGTGAGCATTGTCTGCTTGGTATTTCACTCCAACTTACTGTACCTTATTGTCTTCAACATTTTGGTTGGAGTTTGCCTGATGGTTTCTGATTGCTGCCAGGCAGGGCCTAGTTTGCAACAAGGTTTGATGGGAGCTGAACAACACCTTCTTGACACTGCATCCCACCCTGCTCTTCACTAACTTTTCTGTTGTATTAAACTGGGCTGAGGATGCCACGCGAGGACTTTGACGACAGACCTGCCCCAATCCTACTCGGTGGGTCAGGTCCAAATCGGGGCTGTGTGTCTGTTAGCATCCTGGAGTGGATCAACCAAGGCAGGAACTTTGAACCCCTTGGTTATGCTATGCTTTATCGGCCAGTCAGTCCTAGCTGAGGGCCTGACTGCATCCATTTGACCATTTGTCAATTCACAGTTAGTTTGCAATTAGTTATTCAGCCTCCCTTTGACATGTTACAGATGATTAGCCCTCGACCAAGTAAAACACCACTTCAATTTCTAAATATACTTGTGAGCAGCATTGTTACTGATTAGTGGAGTGGATATTTGAGAGATACTTAAGTCACTGACTAACTGATGTGATTTATAGCAAGGGGCATTCAGTTTATCCTTAAAGGGGCAGTGTCTTCTTTCCTGCTGAACTCCAGAGGGGAGTGTTGAACCGTTGGAGAAAATCTCCATTACAAGGGAGGAAGTGTTAGGTTTGTTAGAGAATATAAAGACTGTCAAATCCCCAGGGCCTGATTGAATCTATCCAAGGCTGCTCAGGGAGACGAGAGATGAAATCGCTGGGTCTCTGACGCAAATCTTTGTCTCGTCACTGGACGCAGGTGAGGTCCCAGAGGATTGGAGGATAGCTAATGTGGTCCCGTTATTTAAGAAAGGTTGGAAGGATCACCCGGGTAATTATAGGTCGGTGAGCTTGACGTCCGTGGTGAGGAAGTTGTTGGAGAAGATTCTTAGAGATAGTATGTATGCGCATTTAGAAAGGAATAAACTCATTAACGATAGTCAGCATGGTTTTGTGAGAGGGAGGTCATGCCTCACTAACCTGGTGGAGTTTTTTGAAGAAGTGACTAGAATGGTTGACGAGGGAAGGGCCGTGGATGTCGTCTATATGGACTTTAGTAAAGCGTTTGACAAAGTCCCTCATGGTAGGCTGGTGAAAAAGGTTGGATCTCATGGGATAAAGGGGGAGGTGGCTAGATGGGTGGAGAACTGGCTTGGTCACAGAAGACAGAGGGTGGTAGTGGAAGGGTCTTTTTCCGGCTGGAGGCCTGTGACTAGTGGTGTTCCGCAGGGCTCTGTATTGGGACCTCTGCTGTTTGTGATTTATATAAACGATCTGGAAGAAGGTGTAACTGGGGTGATCAGTAAGTTTGCGGACGACACAAAATTGGCAGGACTTGCAGATAGTGAGGAGCATTGTCAGAGGCTACAGAAGGAGATAGATAGGCTGGAAATTTGGGCAAAGAAATGGCAGATGGAGTTCAATCCAGATAAATGCGAAGTGATGCATTTTGGTAGAAATAATGTCGGGAGGAACTATACGATAAATGGCAGAACCATAAAGGGTGTAGATAGGCAGAGGGACCTGGGTGTGCAAGTCCACAGATCCTTGAAGGTGACGTCACAGGTGGAGAAGGTGGTGAAGGAGGCATATGGCATGCTTGCCTTTATAGGACGGTGTATAGAGTATAAAAGTTGGGGTCTGATGTTGCAGATGTATAGAACGTTGGTTCGGCCGCATTTGGAATACTGCGCCCAGTTCTGGTCGCCACACTACCAGAAGGACGTGGAGGCTTTGGAGAGAGTACAGAGGAGGTTTACCAGGATGTTGCCTGGTATGGAGGGGCTTAGTTATGAGGAGAGATTGGGGAAACTGGGGTTGTTCTCCCTGGAAAGACGGAGGATGAGGGGAGACTTAATAGAGGTGTATAAAATTATGAAAGGCATAGATAGGGTGAACGGTGGGAAGCTTTTCCCCAGGTCGGTGGTGACGTTCACGAGGGGTCATAGGTTCAAGGTGAAGGGGGGGAGGTTTAACACAGATATCAGAAGGACATATTTTACACAGAGGGTGGTGTGGGCCTGGAATGTGCTGCCAGGCAAGGTGCTGGAGGCGGACACACTGGGAACGTTTAAGACTTATCTAGATAGCCATATGAACGGAGTGGGAATGGAGGGATACAAAAGAATGGTCTAGTTTGGACCAGGGAGCGGTACGGGCTTGGAGGGCCGAAGGGCCTGTTCCTGTGCTGTATTGTTCTTTGTTCTTTGTACTGAGAGGCCGAGATAGAGTGGACGTGGAGAGGATGTTTCCACTTGTGGGAGAGACTAGAACTCGAGGGCACAACCTCAGAGTGAAGAGACGCTCCTTTAGAACTGAGATGAGAGGAATTTCTTCAGTCAGAGGGTGGTGAATGTGTGGAACTCATTGCCACGGAAGGCTGTGGAGGCCAAGTCATTGAGTGTCTTTAAGACAGAGATCGATAGGTTCTTGATCAATAAGGGGATCAAGGGTTACGGGGGGAAGATAGGAGAATCGGGATGAGAATCATATTAGCCATGATTGAATGGTGGAGCTGACTCGATGGGCCGAATGACCTAATTCTGCTCTTATATCTTATGGTGTTAGTCCACTTTTGTATTCTTGCTGTGCATTGTTGATTGAGTGCTAAGCAAGGCTGGCACTCCTGGTGAGGGCGTACTGCATTGTTAGAGCTACTGTCTTTCAGATAAAACAGTAGACCATGCTAATCTCTTCAGATAGATCTCAATGATCCCATGTGTAATGATGCACGCTTGCAGACTTTGTCAGGAACACAAAGGGCATTTATAAATGAGGACAAATTGTACACAGGCCGGCAGTCTACCTGCTGCCCCAATCTCTACACATCCCCTACATGTCTTCAGACTGTCTTCTGTCTAAGAGAGGACTTCATCCCCTGGGGTGATCACCCATTCTCAGTCCCAAATGGTCCCTCAAGCCAGGTGGCCCTCTTCTGCTGTGTTGCCCTTAAATGGACAATGACCACAATCACCACACCATGGCCTCTTTTTTGAAGGGTAATTCCTCTGGTGCCGTGGTCAATGTTTATCCCTCAGTCAACACCACTCAACAACTGATTACCTGCTTGTCATCATCTTGAAGTTTGTGAGACTCGCTACCACAAATTGACTGCTGCAATTTCTACATTATGACACCTCCTCCTTTCTGATTGGCTTCGGTAAGAGCAGATGTCGGCCCCATCATTGAGGTCCAAATCCCAAAGATTTTGTTGAAATGTTTGGAAGTTTGGTTTCCTTACTAGGGTGGGCGAGGATGAAGAGCTAATGGGAGAAGTGGATGATAGCAGCCCAAAGTGGCCAATGTGGACCAGCAATTTGCTGAAGGTCTGCTTGGAGTGACAGAGAGGAATGGAAATGGGATGCCTTTCTGCTGCTTGAACAGTCTTCAGTGGGATCCATGCTGGCAGGCACCATTAGGTGAGAATCCGGCTTCATTGCTGGGACCATTACTGGAGGAATTTCACAGTCCTACAATAGAAACCGGTGTGTGTTACACCTGTAGGATGGGTGCACAACATGGGACTGCTTGAGACCAATCAATGTAAGCATTGGTTCCTGTTGCCTGGCATAGGTGTTATATCCTTGAACCATAGGGCCTAACTCCTGTTGAAGGAGCTGTTTGTGGAGGAACTCCTCATGACCTGCTCTGCCCACCAGGCCAAGGGTCAAACTTCTCCGGGTTTCTTTTGATAATTTGCCATCAAGAGAAAGAAAGAAAATACAATACACGAGGCCTTCCCTGGCATTGCTCCTGTCTTTAGATGATTTGTTTCACAATCAAATGGGTGTCATAGCATCTCACCCCCACAATGCATAATTCTGTGGCAAGACAGCCAGTGTTTCATGGGGTCTGTCACTCAAGGCCACAGACTCTCATCACTGTCTATCTTGCTGCTTATTACGAAACAAAGTCCATGTACTGTCAGGATAGCTGGTAACATTCATCCTCCAGGTCCGAAAAGCCTTTCCATCATCTTTTCGTCTGGCGGTCATCTATTGTGACATAAGTCTCTTTTCTATTTCTGTTTCTTTCAGTATCAATTCCAACATGTTATATCGCTGGAGAGATTGATATCTCAGTAATGATGTCACAATATGTAAACATGTAGCAGGAATGAAGAGATGGCAGTGCTGGAGGAAGAACCTCATGATTATGTGTGTGTATAGAACATAGAACAGTACAGCACAGAACAGGCCCTTTGGCCCACGTTGTTGTGCCGAGCTTTGTCTGAAACCCAGATCAAGCTATTTCCTCCCTATCATCCCGAAGTACTCCATGTGCCTATCCAATAGCTTCTTAAATGTTCCTAAAGTTTCTGACTCCACTATCACTGCAGGCAGTCCATTCCACACCCCAACCACTCTCTGCGTAAAGAACCTACCTCTGATATCCTTCCTGTATCTCCCACCACGAACCCTATAGTTATGCCCCCTAGTTACCACTCCATTCACCCGAAATAGTCTTTGAACGTTCACTCTATCTATCCCCCTCATCATCTTATAAACCTCTATCAAGTCTCCTCTCAACCTCCTCTGCTCCAAAGAGAAAAGCCCAAGTTCCCTCAACCTTTCCTCATAAGACCTACCCTCCAAACCAGGCAGCATCCTGGTAAATCTCCTTTGCACTCTTTCCAGTGTCTCCACATCCTTCTTCTAGTGAGGTGACCAGAACTGCACACAATATTCCAAATGTGGTCTCACCAAGGTCCTGTACAGTTGCAGCATAACCCCACGGCTCTTAAACTCAAACCCCCTGTTAATGAACGCCAACATACTCTAGGCCTTCTTCACGGCTCTATCCACTTGAGTAGCAACCTTCAGAGATCTATGGATATGAACCCCAAGATCTCTCTGTTCCTCCACATTCTTCAGAACACTACCTTTGACCCTGTAATCCACATTTAAATTTGTCCTACCAAAATGAATCACCTCGCATTTGTCAGGGTTAAACTCCATTTGCCATTTTTCAGCCCAGCTCTGCGTCCTATCTATATCTCTTTGCAGCCTACAACAGCCCTCCACCTCATCCACTACTCCACCAATCTTGGTGTCATCAGCAAATTTACTGATCCACCCTTCAGCCCCCTCCTCCAAGTCATTTATAAAAATGACAAATAGCAGAGGACCAAGCACTGATCCCTGTGGCACTCCGCTGGTAACCGGTTTCCAGTCCGAAAATTTTCCATCCACCACCACCCTCTGTCTTCTGTTAGATAGCCAGTTACCTATCCAATCGGCCAAACTTCCCTCTATCCCACATATCCTTACTTTCTTCATAAGCCGACCATGGGGGACTTTATCAAACGCCTTACTAAAATCCATGTATATGACATCAACTGCACTACCTTCATCTACATACTTAGTTACCTCCTCAAAAAATTCTATCAAATTTCTGAGGCAAGACTTGCCCTTCACAAATCCGTGCTAAATCTTTCTAAATGGTCGTAAATCCTATCCCTGAGGACCTTTTCCATCAACTTACCGACCACCGAAGTAAGACTAACCGGCCTATAATTACCAGGGTCATTTCTATTCCCTTTCTTAAACAGAGGAACCACATTCGCCACTCTCCAGTCCTCTGGCACCACCCCCGTAGACAGTGAGGACACAAAGATCAATGCCAAAGGCTCTGCTATCTCATTCCTTGCCTCCCAAAGACTCCTAGGATATATTTCATCAGGCCCAGGGGACTTATCAACTTTCAGTTTATTCAAAATTGCTAGTACATCTTCCCTCAGAACATCTACTTCCTCCAGCCTATCAGCCTGTGACACCCTCTCTTCCTCAAAACCATGGCCCCTCTCCTTGGTGAACACCGAAGAAAAGTATTCATTCATCACCTCTCCTATCTCTTCTGACTCCATGCACAAATTCCTACTGCCGTCCTTGACCGGCCCCAACCTCACCCTGGTCATTCTTTTATTCCCCACATAAGAGTAAAAAGCCTTGGGGTTTTCCTTGATCCGACCCGCCAAGGACTTCTCATGCCCCCTCCTAGCTCTCCTAAGCCCCTTTTTCAGCTCATTTCTTGCTAACTTGTAACCCTCCATCGAGCCAACTGAACCTTGTTTTCTCAACCTTACATATGCTTCCTTCTTCCTCTTGACAAGACATTCCAGCTCTTTTGTGAACCATGGTTCCCTCACTCGGCCATTTCCTCTCTGCCTGGCAGGGACATACCTATCAAGGACACGCAGTATTTGTTCCTTGAAAAAGTTCCACTTTTCATTAGTGCCTTTCCCTGACAATTTTTGTTCCCATCCTATGCTTCCTAATTCCCGCCTGATTGCATCATAATTACCTCTCCCCCAATTGTAAACTATGCCCTGCCGCATGGCCCTCTCCCTCTCCATTGCAATAACAAAAGACACCGAATTGTGGTCACTATCTCCAAAGTGCTCTCCCACAACCAAATCCAACACTTGGCCCGGTTCATTTCCCATTACCAAATCCAATGTGGCCCCACCTCTTGTCGGCTTATCCACATATTGTGTCAGGAACCCCTCCTGAACACACTGCACAAAAACTGCCCCATCCGAACTAATTCGACCTATAAAGGCTCCAATCAATATTTGGAAAGTTAAAGTCCCCCATGACAACTACCCTGTGACCCCCACATCTATCCATAATCTGCTTAGCAATTTCTTGCTCCACATCTCTATTACTATTTGGGGGCCTGTAGTAAACTCCTAACAACGTGACCGCTCCTTTCCTATTCCTAACCTCAGCCCATATTACCTCTGTAGGCAGATCCCCTTCGAAATGCCTTTCTGCAGCCGTTACACTCTCCTTGATTAACAGTGCCACTCCTCCACCTCTTTTACCAGCTACCCTACACTTACTGAAACATCTATACCCCGGAACTTCCAACAACCATTCCTGTCCTTGTTCTACCCATGTCTCCGTAATGGCCACAACATCGTAGTCCCAAGTGCCAATCCACGCCCCAAGTTCACCTACCTTATTTCGGATGCTCCTTGCATTGAAGTAGACACACTTCAATCCACCTTCTTGTCTACTGGTACCCACCTTTGACCATGATACCCTTCCCAGTACCTCACTACACTCACTGACCTCCGGACTACAACTCCTTTTCCCATCCCCCAGACAAATTAGCTTAAACCCCCCCGAAGAGCTGTAGCAAATTTCCCTCCCAGGATATTGGTGCCCCTCTGGTTCAGGTGCACCCTGTCCTGTTGGTACAGGTCCCACCTTCCCCAGAAAGTGTTCCAATTATCCACATAGCTGAAACCCTCCCTCCTACACCATCCCTGCATCCATGTGTTTAACTGCACTCTCTCCCTGTTCCTCAACTCACTATCCCGTGGCACCGGCAACATACCAGAGATGACAACCTGTTTTGTCCTGGCTCTCAGCTTCCACCCTAGCTCCCTGAATTCCTGTTTTAAATCCCCGTCCCCTCTCTTACCTATGTCTTTGGTGCCGACGTGCACCACGACTTGTGACTGTTCCCCGTCCCCCTTTAGAATCCTGAAGACACGGTCGGAGATGTCACGGACCCTGGCATCCGGGAGGCAACATAGCATCCGTGAGTCTCTCTTGTTGCCACAGAACCTCCTATCTATCCGTCTAACAAACGAGTCCCCAATAACTCTAGCTCTACCGCTCTCCCCCTTTCCCTTCTGAGCCACAGGGACGGACTCAGCGCTGGCGATCTGGTCACTGCGGCTTACCACTGGTAGGTCGCCCCCCTCACCTGTATCCAAAGTGGAATACTTGTTGCTAAGGGGAACGACCACAGGGGATCCCCGCACCGACTGCTTCCTCCCAGCCCCTCTCACTGTCACCCATCTATTTTCATTCCCTGGAGCAACCATATCCCTGAAGCTTGTGTCTATGGCCCTCTCTGCCTCCCTGATGACCCTAAGCTCATCCAACTCCAGCTCCAGCTCCCTAACGCAGTCTTGGAGGAGCTGCAGATGGGTGCACTTCCCACAGGTGTAATCAGCAGGGACACTGACGGTGTCCCTCACCTCAAACATTCTGCAGGAGGTACATTGCACTGCCTTCACTTCCATCCCCTCCATATAACTTACTGCTACAAAGAAAAAGAATTGCTCCAATGGAACACTGAACTCTTTTTCCCCTTCCTCAGAGTGCACTGGGGAAGAAGTTTAAAAAGCAGGAACACAGAGCGGTGACAGTTTAAAGAGTGGGAACACAGAGCGGTGACAGTTTAAAAAGCAGGAACACAGAGCAGCGACAGATGAAACCCAAAACTGATATTAGAACATAGAACATAGAACAGTACAGCACAGAACAAGCCCTTCGGCCCACGATGTTGTGCCGAGCTTTATCTGAAACCAAGATCAAGCTATCCCACTCCCTATCATCCTGGTGTGCTCCATGTGCCTATCCAATAACCACTTAAATGTTCCTAAAGTGTCTGACTCCACTATCACTGCAGGCAGTCCATTCCACACCCCAACCACTGTCTGCATAAAGAACCTACCTCTCATATCCTTCCTGTATCTCCCACCACGAACCCTATAGTTATGCCCTCTTGTAATAGCTCCATAGGGGATATTAAATCCAAACAACTGAGATTAAATCCAAACAACTGAGATTAAATCCAAACAACTGAGATTAAACCCAAACAACTGATATTAAATCCAAAAAACTGAGATTAAATCCAAACAACTGAGATTAAATCCAAACAACTGAGATTAATCCCAAACAACTGAGATTAATCCCAAACAACTGAGATTAATCCCAAACAACTGAGATTAAATCCAAACAACTGAGATTAAACCCAAACAACTGAGATTAAATCCAAACAACTGATATTTAACTTAAACAACTGATATTAAATCCAAACAACTGAGATTAAATCCAAACAACTGATATTAAACCCAAACAACTGAGATTAAATCCAAACAACTGAGATTAAACCCAAATTGAGTGTGTATCATTGTACACACTCAATTCCTTGAAGGAATGCATAAGGATAAAATAACAGGATTATGGTTTGGAAAGCTCTGAGATTGCAGATCCCTTACCAGATTTTATAGTTGACCTAATTGAAACCCTTGGCTTATATGTTTTAATCTAATTTTTAAAAAAATCATTTATGGGATATGGGCATCGCTGGCTGGGCCAGCATGTGTTGCGCATCCCTAACTGCCCTTGAACTAAAGGGCATTTAAGAGTATGGATCTGGAGGTATGGTAAGGATGGAAGTTGGACCTTTAAGACAATTGATTCCATGGTCATCAGTTTTTAAAATTGAATCTGAATTCTGCTGTGCGGGATTCAAACCCAGCTCCCTAAAGCATGACTTTGGGTCTCTGAATTACTAGACCAGTGACAATACCACTGTGCCACCACTTCCACCTCCCTTCTACTGTAAAGCCCATTGGGATATTTCTTTATGTTGCAAGCATAATATAAATGTACCGGCGTTATTTATCCCGTTGCCCTCTGCTCCAAGATCAGGACTAGTTCCATTCTGTTCATCACTGGAATCCACTTAACCACAAACTCAATCACGCAAGAATGGGACATTTGATTGTAAGCGTAGATAGAAGCTAGGTTTTACATTTCATAGGAAAGAAAGCAGCTCTGACAGGACTCCACCTTACACTGAACGAAACTGCCAGTCTACAATATGTACTCTGCAGACTGGGCTTGAACCCACAACCTTCAAACTCAGAGGTGAGAGTACAATCATGGAGTTATGGCCAAGTGTATCTCAGCTGCGCTGCAGGAGGTGCTGGCTAGAAACTATATCATATTTCTCTCTGAATCTCTCAGCCCCAGAAGAAAAGGCAAGTGGCCTTAAATCAGCACAGCTTAGTAATTTGTGTTATCATAGAATCCCTACGGTGCAGAAGAAGGCTACATATACCAGCAGTACGGGCGGCACGGTAGCACAGTGGTTAGCACTGCTGTTTCACAGCTCCAGGGACCTGGGTTCGATTCCCGGCTCGGGTCACTGTCTGTGTGGAGTTTGCACATTCTCCTCGTGTCTGCGTGGGTTTCCTCTGGGTGCTCCGGTTTCCTCCCACAGTCCAAAGATGTGCGGGTTAGGTTGATTGGCCAGGTTCAAAATTGCCCCTTAGAGTCCTGAGATGTGTAGGTTAGAGGGATTAGCGGGTAAATATGTGGGGGTAGGGCCTGGGTGGGATTGTGGTCGGTGCAGACTCGATGGGCCGAATGGCCTCCTTCTGCACTGTAGGATTTCTATGATTTCTATGAATATCACCTCTAAGTTATAAGGTTGTGGACTCATTGTCCCAATCCAGACACTTCAGCGGAAAAATTCAGGCTGACACTCCAGTGCAGTACTGAGGGAAGCTGAATTGTCAGAGACACCGTATGGAATTGCCCCCCCCTCCTCCCGCCATGGGAATTGTAGCGGGTGGGACACTGACCATGCGCAGGTCCGTTGACCTTGGATGAAATTTTCCAGTCTTGGGGCGAGCATGGCTGTAAAATCCCACCCACCGCCTTTCAGATGAGACTTTAACCAAAGCTCCATCTCCTCCCCATGACAAGCTTTTGAAGAAGACCTGGTGAGTTCCCTACAGTGTCCTGCCCAATATTTATCCTGCAATCAACATCAGATTATCTGGTCATATTGCATCGTTGTTTGTGGGAGCTTGCTGTGCACAATTTGACTTCCGTGCTTCCTGCATTACAGTAGTGATTACAGTTTAAAAGCACTTTATTAGATGTAAAATGCTTTGGGAATTCCTCAGGTTGCAAAAGGCATTATATAAATACTCCTTCTTCATTTTTTTCTTTCCTTCTCCAGCACAATCCCACAAACAGCAAAGTGATAAATGGCCAGGCAAACTGTTTTAGTGGTGCTAGCTGTCTGACTGGTTAGGAGAGTGCTGGCCTGATCTTCTATGAATAGTGTTATGGGATCTTTCATTTCCACATTGGAGGGCAGACAGAGATTCGGTTTAATATCTCATAGAATCCCTTCAGTACAGAAGGATGCCATTTGGCCCATCAAGTCTGCACCAACAACAATCCCTTTCCCCAACCCTATCCCACATATTTACACCCCTTATACCCCGCCTGACATTAAGGGTCAATTTAGCATGGTCAATCAACCTAACCTGCACATCTTTGGACTGTGGGAGGAAACCGGAGCACCTGGAGGAAACCCACGCAGACACGGGGAGAACGTGCAAACTTCACACAGACAGTGATCTGAGGCCGAAATTGAACCCGGGTCCATGGTGCTGTGAGGCATCAGTGCTAACCACTGTGCCACCGTGCCGCCCCAACAAAACATCCAAACTCTCATCCAAAAAAACAGTGCATTCTTTCCTTGCTACGACAATGAGGAATCAGCTGGGTAACTTGCCTACGTCACGACAGTGAGGCCTGAACCTGTGACCTTCTGGTCCTGATGTGAGGATGCCTAAACTGAGCCACCTGAATTGGAGGTTTTATGGGGTTGATGGAAACATATACTGCACTCAATCTTTCTTAAAATCAAAACATTAAAATATTTTAGTTATCTTTATTAATGGCTTAATATTCTGTTAATTTGATTTCTGCAGATTTATTATTTGGTTATATTGTCATTGCTAGGCTCTGTTCTGAGACTTTTATACTATATTTAAATTAGAAGATGCAATGCTTTCCAAAACCTCTGTAGCTGATAGCAATTGTCATAATTAACAAATGTTTTGGATCTAGGATAATTTCCCAAATCTATTGATATAAAGTCAGAACAAGCTAGCAAATGCCAGCAGGCCAGGTAGCATCTTCGGAGAGTGTGGCCAAGTGGCCCACAGCCTGAACAGCTAGGCCAGATACAGAATTGGACATTCAAAATTAAGCAGCAGCCAACAGTCTTCACAGCCAGGTCTGATGGGAATTCGGACAGGCCAAGATTAATACACAAAGCACAGGCCCAGGTCAGAGGTGAGCAAGGACAAACCTGGACTTGACCGGGAGGCGAATGAGGTAGGGTGGTAGGTGGGTTGGCAGGGGTTAGTTGGGTTAGGTCAGGAGGGTAGGAGAGTGCTGCAGTCTAGTGAGGTCAGGAGCTGGTTGGGTTGGGAGTGATAGTTAGGTCGTGTTGGTGTTTAGGTGGGAGTTAGTTTAAAGTTAGTCGGGGGGGGGGTCAGGAGTTGTCAGGGATTGAAGGGGGAGTAGGGGTTAGGGTGGTCAGTATGAGTGATTGGAGGGAGGGAGGTTGTATAGTTGTATAGTTACATAGGAGTTAGACTAGGTTTATTCTGTCTAACATTCCCTGGGTAACTATCCAGGTAAGTAAGTTGGAACTGTCCAAAGTTTCCGTCTCTTACTCAGAGGTCAGAGCATTCTGGGGAGCAGGGCAATTGCCCATTGAAAATTCATACTTCCTAGGCAATTCCAACAGAGGTCAGCACATTGGGATTCCTGCAGGGCACATCTTGGGACCATACATCTGTCCTCTGATGGTCTGGAGACTGGAGGATCTGGGCCAATGTTTCAGGTTAGTGACCCTCCATTAGCTCTGAATGGTCTCCACATTCTGAAGAGCTGTATGAAGCAATAGTTCCATTTTGATGGGCTAAAGTGAAGGAAGATTTCCTCCTCTTCTAAAATCCATAAGTCACAGAGGATTTACTTATTCTGGAAGCTAAAGGCTTTTCCCAGTTTCTAAGGTGTGCTTATATGTTTTCTATTAGTTAACATGATTGAATATATTGCCCAATACATCCTAATTGGACCATTGAGTTCAGGGGACACATTCAGCAGATGAGAAAAAATACTATTGGAGCAGCAGGGCTATAAATGGGTTGATATTTTCACATCATAATGAATTCTTTGATATTTGCCCAAATATTTAACACCTTTCCTATTCAAATGTAAAATGATCTAAATCCCCCCTGGATAATTTTCACCGTTCCTAGACCATTTGGTTCAGATCAGCAAAATTGGAAATTGTACATCGAATCCCCTCAATCCTATCTTTAATGAAAATCTTGAGCAGCACTCAACTAAAGCCATCTCTCCGTGGGACTCCATTAATGAGTGCAGGACAAAAGAGCAATCTTCAGTTACCCAATCTTTCCTTTTGTAATTGCAAATGTTGCCTCTTTCTAACCCAGTAAACAGAACTAAAGAAAGAACTAGTAATACCTCCTTGTGGTATCCCAGAGTACTTTGCAGCTATTGAATTATGTTCGATATACAATTACTGTTAACATATTAGGGGCGGCACGGTAGCACAGTGGTTAGCACTGCTGCTTCACAGCTCCAGGGTCCCGGGTTCGATTCCCGGCTCGGGTCACTGTCTGTGTGGAGTTTGCACATTCTCCTCGTGTCTGCGTGGGTTTCCTCCGGGTGCTCCGGTTTCCTCCCACAGTCCAAAGATGTGCGGGTTAGGTTGATTGGCCAGGTTAAAAAAAATTGCCCCTTAGAGTCCTGGGATGCGTAGATTAGAGGGATTAGCGGGTAAAATATGTGGGGGTAGGGCCTGGGTGGGATTGTGGTCGGTGCAGACTCGATGGGCCGAATGGCCTCCTTCTGCACTGTAGGGTTTCTATGATTCTATGATATCAACAAACATGGCTACCAATTTGTGGTTATACAAATGCCAAATATTTTTGGGGGGAAGAATGTTAGGACAATGGAAGATTGCCTGGTCCTCCTCCATTTGATTGATGGGATTTTTTACATCCACCTGTAGGCAAACTGATTCTTAGTTTAATGGTTGTCCCGAAAAGACAAAGGGCGGAATTTTACGGCCTCGCTCGGGCGTAACTGGAAATTCCCGCCTAAGATTTCCGTTCTCGGACCTGCGCCCTCTCCGACTCCGTGATGGGTGAGCTGGTAGAGGTCGGGCTAAAGGATGGCATTTTCTGGCTACGCTCGCCCTCCCAAGACCGGAAAATCCCGCCCAAGGTCAACAGACCTTTGCATAGTCTGCCCCCCACCCCCCCGCGCCCGCTGTGTTTCCCGTGGTGGGCAGGACGGGAAAATTCTTCCCAACATTTTTCTTCAGTCCCGCATGGTGCTGACATTTAACGTCTTTACTGTAACTATGATGATTGATTAACAAGGGGATGAAAGGTTATTGGGGGAGGCAGGAATGTGGAGCTGAGGTTACAATCAGATCAGGTTTGAGGGGTCGAGTGGCCTACTCCTGCTCCTAATTTGTATGTTTGAACATATGGATAAGCACGAAGTAGGAGGAGTGGGCACTATTTGAATGGTAATGGATAGATATGAACATTCATTTGCTGGATCGTTGCCCAAACATGAAACCATTTAAATCCAATTTGGTCTGAAATAACTTTGAATTTGGACAAAGATTCCACCTCCCTTTCAGGTCACACATGCAACCACTACAAAAAGGTTGCTGCCCTTTCAGAACACTTAGCATCACAGGAATGTTCTGACAAGATGTAGGTACGCACAGAGATACACTCTTTGTTCTTTGGGATATGGTCGCCGGTAGGGTAGGGGGTTTTAGTTCAGACGGGCAGCATGGTTGGTGCAGGCTTGGAGGGCCGAAGGGCCTGTTCCTGTGCTGTAATTTTCTTTGTTCTTTGTTCAGAGGAGGTTAACTTATATAGTTTACCTCAATGAGAGATCATTTTTGGCAACATTTTCAGGCTCTGATGAAGAGTCATCCAAACTCGAAACGTTAGCTCTGTTCTCTCCCTGCAGATGCTGTCAGCTCTGCTGAGATTTTCTAGCATTTTCTGTTTTTGTAATCAGGCCACTTGGTTGCTGGGATACCATCTTTCATGACCCCAGAACATTCCAGAGTGAATAGAAAAGTGTCCCCAGCCAATGTTAAAATGATGGTCAATTGTTAACTCAATCTGTGTTGGCCGCTAAATAATTTGATTTTGATTTGATTTATTATTGTCACATGTATTAACATACAGTGAAAAGTATTGTTTCTTGCACACTATACAGATAAAACATACTGTTCATAGAGAAGGAAACGAGAGAGTGCAGAATGTAGTGTTACAGTCATAGCTAGGGTGTGGAGAAAAATCAACTTAATGCAAGGTAAGTCCATTCAAAAGTCTGACAGCAGCAGGGAAGAAGCTGTTCTTGAGTCGGTTGGTACGTGACCTCAGACTTTTGTATATTTTTCCTGCAGGAAGAAGGTGGAAGAGAGAGATCCGGGTGCGTGGGATCCTTAATTATGCTGGCTGCTTTGCCGAGGCAGCGGGAAGTGTAGACAGCGACAATGGATGGGACGCTGGATTTGCGTGATGGATTGCGGCTACATTCCCCCCTCCCCTC